>NC_056746.1:138411495-138526495 GCF_019279795.1 Protopterus annectens
AATAAAGAAATTAAGATATTTCATCAGACAAGGGTTGTGCACAATTGCGATAGTAAGATCTTGCAGTCTGACACCCTTACTATATGTCCTTTCTCCTTTAACCTGATAAACCTAAGTTAGATGTCAGCCTATAGCTAGGCCATATTAAAATTTTAGACCACATTTTCTACCACCTTTTCACATCCTGAATGGAAGACAAGTTAGAAGATGTTCCATGAGTCAGTATTGTGCCTTGCTTGTACGTTAATGGTATGCCTGTGCCAGGGAACATATGGAGAACATATAGGTAGTAGGAAGGACGTATGGAGTTTGTATGGAGAACATATAGGTAGTAGGAAGGACGTATGGAGTTTGGATATCACTATTTAATGTATTCATTCCATTTAATGTTTTCACCTTATCATATTTTTGAACCAAAAATAAAACTATATTGAGCATATTGATAATCAACAATACATCCCTAGCATCAACAATTCCACTGAAAATTATCACTCCTTTACCAGTAATAATACACAACTCCATAACGAAGAGATCCAATTCCAGCTTCAGGAGCAGTTTCTGCATTATAAACTAACCAATTTGCACTCTTACATTTTTGTCCTGAGCCAGTATTTCTGCTTTGCCTTCTCCCACTCCATGCCTTGCTGACCTCCTTTTGTGGGTGCTACTTAGCTTACCCAACTTTTCCATTCAACTGCATTTTCTTTATGCTCTCCTTTGTAAGATCCCCCTCCTTTTTCATTGTTTGAGTCATCATTCATAGCTATTTCCTACCACTGGAAGATCACTCTCTGGTGAGCACTGTTCTAGCCACAGCCAGTAATATAAAACCCGATATCCTCTCATTCTATGTTATCTTTATGTAGTGGTCCACCCCAACAGCAGTAACATTTTTGATAGATGCACCTGGAGATTTAAAACTCCTGTTAAGGTTTTCTGACTTTTACCTCAGCATTCCATTTACCTCACATCCCTAAAACCCATGCTCCCATGTGCTTTTCTTTTCTTCTTCACATCTTCAGTACTCTTCTTGCTATTGGGAATATGCTGTAATTTTGCTGGTGTATAACAGCACCTTAGCAGGTATTTCTAGAATAACTTTCTAAATCTGCCTTTTGATGCATAGCTTATCAACTGACATTCCCTACCAGAGGCCCTGCACTATTTCCATTCTATGATGCACCAAGAAGTTGTTAATTTCACTAATGTATATTTTCTAATCTCTACCCCGTATTTTCTTCACTCAGTAAGTTTTAGTACTCAGATATCTGCCTTGTGATAAAAATCAGGGAAAATATTCATTATTTGTTGTTTGAATTAACCCTTTATAGTCTATTTCCCAAGCCACTTTAAGGCTGAAATTCACCTGTCATCTGCATCTACTCCAGCTGTCTCTCTCATTTTCTTTACTTGCTTCCAAAGTATAACTCCTACAAAACTCTTTCTCTCTCTCTCTCTCTCTCTCTCTCCATCTCTTGAGGTCTTCCTCCTTCCTTGTCTGTCTTGTGAAAGGTCTACTGGCGCTGAAACATTTTTTTTCTTTCTTTATTTGTTTCAATATGAAGAACACACAACACAGATAACTATGTGGTTGGATATATCCCCTTTACTTACCCTCACATCCCTTCACTTTTCTGGTCCCCTTGCCTTCCAATAGATGTTTTGATAATTTTCTTCCACTCAGCATCCCACCCTTCTCTTTGTAATTATTCCATAATCTTGAAATGTACTTTGAGAAAAATAATTTTTAAGAGTCTGACACCCAACCCTTTCTGGTATTCCATTAATATTAAACTATTCCACAAAGCCAATGATTTTCAATGCAACAAGTCAACAGTGTTGCCAATACATGGAAAAAGTGGTGCAAAACTGCATATATAAATGAGCATGCAGTATCGTGTCTTCAAAATTAGTTAATTAACATTTTAAACACAAAGAAACAGCAAACGAGAAGTAGTTCCAAAATTTACTAAAATACACGAACACATACAAGGCTTTAAGCGCTTTTCGTTTGCACTGAAGCAAACTTCTTCAGAAGACCTTGCAAATAAAACCGCCACAATTTAAAATATATCACTGCTTACATCACAAGTATAATTGCTGTACAGGAAAACAGCTTAAAGTTGTAAAACCATATAAACCTGAACTCACTACAATAATACTAATTTACACAATTGTAACATTTCATGTTCTATCTTGTCATAAAACCTCTCGAAAAGGCAGGATACATAAAAGTGGTAGTAAAAATTAAAAAGTGTGATAAGTATAACACACTAGTTGAATCACCTATTCTTAAGCAATAATAAAGAGATACAATACTATAATAACGTCAAATAAGTGAAAATCCCACATAACAAATCCTTTTAAAAACATGGCCCAAACCATAATATCTTGTAGCATGGAACATACTATCTACCAAGACTTATTTTTCAAAATACAACTGATAGAACACAGATCATTCAAGCCAGAGGTTTGCATGCATCAAGTCTGATTTGCCATGCCAATCCTTTTAGAAGAATTGGAATTGGCATGGCAAATCAGACTTGATGCATGCAAACCTCCTGGCTTGAATGATCTGTGTTCTATCAGTTGTATTTTGAAAAATAAAAGTCTTGGTAGATAGTATGTTCCATGCTACAAGATATTATGATTTGGGCCATGTTTTTAAAAGGATTTGTTATGTGGGATTTTCACTTATTTGACGTTATTACAGTATTGTATCTCTTTATTATTGCTTAAGAATAGGTGATTCAACTAGTGTGTTATACTTATCACACTTTTTAATTTTTACTACCACTTTTATGTATCCTGCCTTTTCGAGAGGTTTTATGACAAGATAGAACATGAAAGGTTACAATTGTGTAAATTGGTATTATTGTAGTGAGTTCAGGTTTATATGGTTTTACAACTTTAAGCTGTTTTCCTGTACAGCAATTATACTTGTGATGTAAGCAGTGATGTATTTTAAATTGTGGCGGTTTTATTTGCAAGGTCTTCTGAAGAAGTTTGCTTCAGTGCAAACGAAAAGCGCTTAAAGCCTTGTATGTGTTTGTGTATTTGAGTAAATTTTGGAACTACTTCCCGTTTGCTGTTTCTTTGTGTTTACTCGTGTTCCAGTTATTAATAAAGACTTTTGGAGACAATATCATGCTGTGTGTTGGTTTATAATTGGCGATAGAACTAGAAAGTGCTTGAAAGCCATACAAATAATGCAGTAACACAAATAAATGAACTACTTTAACCCAGTGATATGTCTAAATTTAACATCTTCCAAGTTTTCATTTTGTCCTTTGTTTTCCATGTTATTTGCCTGTATGATCTATGTACCAATTCTTCATAAGTATACCCAAACCAGACTCCTAAGTATTTACTTGTACCTTCAGCAGATATGACAATGCTACTTGTTTAGCCATCATAGGAGACTTATTTACTAAGATTGGTGTTAATTTCTCTACATTTACTTTTTTACCTGTAATCCATCCAAATTCTTACAATATTTCAATAAACTGTCTAAATTGTGGTTACCTTTAGATAAAAAATATAAAGCTATCATTGTCATCTGCGGCCATCTTTTAATAAAGGCCCACAATTACATAACCAAAATTATACACTTTAATTTCCTGACCATCAATTACAATGAGATTATTGCTAGGAATAAACGGCACCTTATCTTCTCCCCTCAGCAAAACAAATGGAAGTGGCAGTCCAAATTGTGTCTTCTTCTTAGCTGTGTATCCTTTATAAATTGTAAAGAACAAACTGACAAAGGCATTTTGTATCTCAAATCTAAAGAATACTTTCCCCAGTAAACACACTCCACCCTATCAATGTCCTTGACAAGATCTTTAGCATCCAAACTGCTGATTGTTACTTAGTGGTCATTCATTTTCACATTGTCCAGCACCAAAGCCACTCTCTGTATATTGTCAAACATTTGCTGTCACCTACAAACCCTGTCTGATCTTTATATATAGCTCAAGAAGAAAATGTATTAATTGTCTAGCTACACAGACTTAAGCAACTTGTTGTCATAGTTCTGAAAAGAGTTGAGCCAGTAGGAGAGCAACAGCTGTGCATCTTGTCCCTTCAATATTGCCCCAATTATGACTTTCTTATATTACTTCAATATGACCTCTATTCTCAAGACCTCATTAAATACCCTCACTAAAACTGAGTACAATAAGTCTCCCCACAATCCAAACATATAGTAGAATTCCATTTATTTCAGGGTGCTTGCCATTGACCTACAATTTGATAACTTCCTGCATTTCCAAAATATTAATTTAGAATATCAGACTAAGAGCCCAAGCTTCTGATATTCAAGGTAGGTTGACCCTTCTATCTCTCTTTCCATTGAGTGTAAATTGTTATAAAAAAGTACATTTTTTTCCATTATCTCTGCCTGATTCATAATCTTACATCCATGTACACTAGACCAGAGCATTGAAACTATGTGGGTATCCCTTGGCTGCCTGAATCATAACACCTATTTTCTATGGTATCCTGGGGAGTCCTGGAAAAATATCCTCAGTCCTAGTCTCTGAAACTCTAGATTCTTACCCAGTAATCCCCTAGTAGTCCCTTAACTTTTGCTATTCCTTCTTCTTGTTTCTCTTTCTTCCACATCCATTTCTAATGTTGCTAGCAATCTTTTAAGTCTATTTTTTTTCCTTATAGGATTACTATATCCCTTTTGAGGGAGTCCACACCTTCACCAGAGAAGAGCTGTAGCTATGGATTCATCTTGTGTCCATATTTTTTCCAATTTGTATTGGCACAACAGGAGAAGAATTTTATTTTTAATAGTAATTTTACTACATTTTGGAATCTCCACACTATTGCTGGGATGAATCAAATGAACAATATATAGAATTTTTAGAATGCAACAATAACTTTTTCCAGGTTATTTGTGAGTTCTGCTCAATTGATGAAGTTATGTAAGTTGAATATTGAAATCACAAAACATTGTATAGGTTCATACACACACACACACACACACACACACACACACACACACACATAAAGCTTTATATCAAATATTTTTGGGAAACTAATATATTGTAATACTTTAATATATTTTAAAAGTTGCCACTCCCAAGCCAGAAGAGGACTTAGGTAAAGGGCCAGCTGGTCTGATTAGTCTAAATAGTGTCTGATGATGGAATACTTAATAATGAATTAAAAGGAATGCTTATTGGGATAGGATACCCAGACGGGTTATTTGAACAGTTAATTAATGAAGTTCATAAAAAAGACAAGAAGGAATATTCTGCCCTTTATTAGGGGGCGGGGGTAAATGATGACAATATGTGTCATAGGGTGGGCAATTCCTATACACAGGTAATGGCTATTAAATATAGTGTTTATACAAAATATATCAGGGATGGTATGTATAGGAACTGGAATATATTTAGCTGCAACAGTGAAATTCTTAGTGTGGTTGGCAATTATACCAAATTTGTCCATAAGAGATGTTATAATTTCAGGAATTATATGGAAAGAGATAGGGGTCCTGTTTGTAATAAGCCACAGAAAGGGAGTTTTAAATGTGGAAGGTGCAAACAATGTGCCCACATTCTTCAGGGGAATTGATTTTTATATATGCCTATGGTTGCTATAGTGCCAAAGGTTTCTTAAGTTGTAACACTAAAGGTATTATTTATTTATATTGCGATGTGTCAGTGCTGTTATGCATTTTATGTTAGGAAAATGACGAGACATTTTAGACAGCGGATTTATCAGCACGTTCGTGATATACAAAGTATGAACGTGTTATTTAAACATATTCATTTCTCTAGTCACAATTTTCTATTTTTTTTGTGTCAGATATAGTGGAGAAGAATTTAAAGGGAGGTATGTGGGGAGAATTATTGAAGCCTGGGAATTGCAATGGCTTTGAATGACAATAAATTCTAAGGCCTTAATGAACATGTTTCAACTGCTTGTATTTTAAAACATGAAAAGAATCAAAGTGTAAATGGAATGAGACAATTATTGTTAATATCCAATGTGTTTTGTTACTGCTTTCAGTATAGTGTCAGGAAGTGATGTAATGTTCTGTGGGGACAAACGCACTTAACGAGGGAATAAAGTGTGTTGTGCTTTACTCCTGCTGGCACTTTATTTTGGGTTTAGTGGTTATTAGTTAAATGGCATATTGTGTTTCTAGTTATTAATAATTATATTCAGTGAATTATTAGATTACATTTTATTCAAGAAAAGAAAGAATAGCAGCATTTGGGGGGGGGGGCACATAACCTCCTAGAATGAAACATTTGTTTTATCAAAAACATAGACACTAAAAGAAAGAAGTATATGTTTCATGAGAAAAACGCAGAAGTAATTAGCTATAGATGGAAAAAGAAGAGCAGGTGTATGAGGGAAAAGATGTAGTGTGAGTGTAGGCTTTGGTGAGAAAAAGGAATCGCAGTCTAAAATAACATCTGGAAAGGGCAGATGAGCATGGAAGTTCAGCTGTAAAAATTGATAGTTCAGGCTGTATGAAACTGTGGTGGGATGGAAGGGGAAATGGTAGAGGTGAGAGGAAATATTATGGGAAAACCAATATAACAGGATAATTCTAAAAGTATAACAAGTCCTGCTTGGTTAGGAATGCTGACAGAGTGAGACTGCAATGAAAAAATGTAAGTAGGCTGTGGTAAAAAAAGGAAAAATATTAAGTATTAAAAACGGTAAGAAACAGTGGCAAAGACTGCCAGTTAAAATTACATTACAGACGTGAAACAAGTATAAAGATATAAGGAAGGAACAAAACATAAGTGTATTACCTGTGAGGAACCTCAAGATATAGAAGAAAAAATATAGAGAGAATGGTGCGATACCAGGATAATCACATGCTGATTGTATCATTTAGTGAGGCCTTTAAAAAAAGCAAAGTCACTGGCAGTGGGTGAGTTGGCAGCAGTTTCCTTATACTTACCGGAATGGGGACCTTGCACCCCATTTTTTTTATAATATCCACCAAGATCACATTGCATCCAGTGATTAAACAGGAATCTTGAAGCCAATGTTACATTTTAAATATTCAAACCTAGAGGAAGCAGTATAAACCAAAGAAGAGAAGGATTCAAATGTTTTATTAAAAGGACTGGAAGTAAGCTCAGATATCTAGCTGACTAATTAGAGGCTGGGGGGTATGATCAGAATGAATGAAGAAGAAGCTACAAACAGACAAACAATGGTTCAATAAGAAAAGCATGCTTACCTAATAAGACAAAAAGAGAGGGTATAAAATATTCTGTGGTATAGAAATCAGACCATATTAAGCAGCAAAATACATTTCTGAAATGTGCTTTAATCATAAACAATAATAATTTACAAACTAAGTTGTAGCACATAGAATGTAAAATTATGCAAATATATGTTGTCTGTCAGGAGTTAAGTAGCTGTTTTATGCATCAAAGAACAGGGCATTTAAAATGTCAATATCTAAATCATTGGCAACGAAACATAATGGGTGTAACAGCCTAGATATAATCCTAGAGGAGGAAGCACTTTCCGCGCAGTATCACATCACTGCATATCTCATAGTTGTCTGTGCTTTTGTGGAGCGTCATGTTTTTGACCCATCCCTAGTATTTTTTCTGATAAATTAATGAGGATTCCAGTCACTCAGTAATTCCACACATTAAAGCCTTATATTTCTCATTGTTCAGAAAATACATGTTGATTGAAAGTCTGTTCTAATACCTTCTTAAGTTAATTAGTGTAATATTTAAGTATAGTCTCTTATTTTGAGGGCTATGTCGCCCAATTGCTTTTTGACTTCTTTGTCTAGAATTTGTGAGCAAAGAAGTCTGTGATGTACAGGCCCCAGCAGTAAGAATCTGTAGCAATAGTAGCATTAGTAGTAACCTGTAGTATTATTAGCAAGGCGTAAAATGATAATAACTCCTAGACAGCAGCAAATAGAGAGTTAAACATCATAAGTGTAAAATAATTTGAAGAGACAGTGCATACTTAAAAAAAAACATTAGGTGAAATGGAGATTGTACTAAACGTCAAGGGATATACATAAAGGCTAACACTACCCAGCAACTGATAAAACATATGATGTCTACCATTATTAGTAGTACAGAATGAATGCATTTGTATCATTATAACTATATATTTTTAATCTGTTATACCTAACAATGACTTGATGGATGCTGTCTTACTTGCCTGATTTGGTTTCTCTTCATTGCCATCTTCTTCCCATAATGCTCTTTCCATTCCTATTATATGAAATATCAAGCTATATGAGTCACCAACACAGCACTGTGCAAATTATTTCTTTTGCTGAAAGTCTCAAATATCTTTAGAAGCTTTCAGTTTAATGTTTTCAGTCCCTCCCTTTGACTTTTAACAATGGCAACCCTCTAAACCAACCTTTGCAGCTGTTTTAATGTTCTGTTAGAAATACTTGCCGTATGAATTAATTCTGCCCCTACACAGCTGGCCATCAGCTGACACCAGCTCTTGTCCTCATTAAGTGGGTGTACAGGCCTGCCTTAGATTCCCCTGCTCTCAGCCTGACCCACATTTGTGGTTGGGGGAGACTGAGGATGTGGGGTCAGCAGCATTTTGCAGCTGGAGAGAGTACTTTAACTTTCATCACTTTGCAGCAGCCTTGCCAGCTCCGCAATTGCTACCTTCACAAGGTTCATGGGTACTTCCATGCACAGGCAACCTCTCAACTAAGACGTCTACCCACATGCATCATAGAGTTTGCAATTGTCTTAATACTGCTTTTGTAAAAAGCTTAGGCTAACCCCTCCCAATGGGTGAGACAATGTCGGCCACTCACTCCCATCCTGCTATGTGCATCCCCTGCAGGCCAGATGATTTACTTTTATTAAAAAACTATCTTTCAAACTAAGTTGTTGACTTACAACTTAATGTTTCTACTAACTGTGACTAAAACAATTAAAACTGATCTAAAGGAATTCACAGAAAATCTCTTCTTCGTTTTAAAATTACATTATTAGATTGTTTTAAGGTTGCACATTTCTTTCCTGTATTTACCTGTATCCCTGTCTTACATACTAACATCCTCAAAGTCTTGATAAGGTAACAAATGCTGCAACCATTGACAGAGTGAAATTATGCAAGAGTTCAGAATGGTGTGCAAAGAGACTACAGAGTTGGTTACTGACAGAAAATCTATACTTAGATCACTGTTTCATTACATGTGTCTGTCTGAGATGCATTAAAGAGAGTAAATGCCCTTTGTGAGGAGAAAGATTTGCCATTTTCGTGGATCTGTTCTCTAAAACACTATCATTAAAATAAAGCAGTCAGTTAACATTTATGCTGTATAATGGAAGTACTTAGGAATAATTTTAATTGATAACCAGGAAGGTAAGTGTTTTTTAGAGAATAAAAAACACAGCATAGTGAAAAGTGGGAAGTAACAAGGGGAGCCAGAACTAAGAAGGAACCAGTTAGGGGTTTGCCACAGTGGATCACCTGTCCGCTCATGATTGGCAGTAGAGTTTTACAGTGTCAAGTTGCCAGCCCAGCTCCCAACCTTCCACGGAAGGCACACACATGCACGCACTCACACCTAGAGCCAACTTAGAGTGTCCAATCCACCTACAGCATGTCTTTAGGATGTGGGAGGAAACCGGAGCACTCGGAGGAAACACACGCGACCACAGGGAGGACATGCAGACTCCACACAGAAGGCACCCCAGCTGAGGATCGAACCAAAGAACCTCTTGCTGTGAGGTGACAATGCTAACTGCTGCACCACCGTGGCCGCTCATTAACTGGCAATGGTATAAAAAGGCCATATTTAAAACAAAAGATGCGTTAAACATTTGTAATAAGCAGTAGGTAATCATACAATGATTTAATTGAATGGCCGAGGTAGATGACTGGTGAAGAATTCTATACCTGACATGAAAAAGAATGACAAGATCATTAGCCCAGCTTCTAGAAGCTTCCTTCAATGTGTACCTTTCCAGGGACTGGTGTTCCTGCTGCTGTTGTTAAGAGCTGTTGAGTCAATGCTACCTCATGGCAACAACAGGATAATTTACTTATTTATTTATTTGTTCTAAGCTGTATTCTAACTTCATTCAAATGACTGATCACGGATAAAGGGGACATTCTTAGCTGCAATTATTCTCTCAAGCCATCACATTATTGGTTTTCATCTTTTATATTGGCCTTGGACTTAGCAAAGTATAATGCTTTTTTAATAATGCTTTTTATTTGAGCTTCCAATGAAAACTTAGGTTTGTCTCTTTCATTAACAACTGATGTTTTTCTCACCAGACTATCCATGTATTCAGATATTCATATTCATGTATGCACCATATTCTATGTCAATACCATATTTCAAAGATATCAGTTTTATTCCCATTTTGTTTCTTCACCTTCCATCTTTCCTATTCATATTATGGTACTGGAATACCATAGCTGAACAAGTCGGCATTATCTATGCGTAATTACATAACTATAACTGAAAATATTATCTTTCATAGCTATTGTGTCAAGAGAGATTCATTGATGGATTTCTTGACTGCTTGTCATTTTATTATTGATTATTGATCCAGACAGGATGAGATTGTCTACTGTTTGTATTTCATAGGTTCATAGGTTCATAGGGAGGTACTAGGCTATCTGCCCAAGGGTATTTATAAGCCTAGCCAGAGTGTGTCGGCTTTCGCCACCCCATTGATTAATTAACTGATCCTCTGTCAAGAAGAGCCAATGAAGTGATCCCAGGGGTGTATTTTCTGTTACCCATCCACTCATCAAGGTTCCTCTTGAAGAGTGTTAGTGAGAGGCTCTGCCTGATGTAATTTGGAATTTTGTTCTAAAGCATGGGGAGTCTCTGTGACAGGAATCTATCCCTCCAGCATGTTCTATTTATTATTGTGGCGAGGTTTAGCTCACTAGTGTGCGTGGCTCATAGTGACTTGGATTTCTTTAGGTGGAGCATGTCCATCAATTCTGAGTTGGACATGGCTTTGTAAGTCAGGCAGAGATCACCTCTGAGTAAGCGATATGCCACTGAGTACAGCCGAAGTTTTTTCAGTCAGGCTGCATAGGACATATGTTTGAGGCCAGTAATCCTCTTGGTGAGGTACTTTTGTGGTATTTTCAGCCGTTGGAAGTGTCTTGTGAGGTACATCCCAAATGGGGCATTGTGCTCTATGATCGGTCGAATGAGTGACGAGTAGAGGGGCACTATAACCTCTTTATTTCTAGATGCGAACCCTTTAGTAATTAGATGGGCCACATAAAAGGATTTCCTAACTACTTTGGCAATATGATTGTCAAAGGAGAGATTACTATCTACCTGGGTCCCCAGATCTCTTATTACCTCTTCTGTATTAAGGGGGCTGCCACCTATGTGGTAATTCTTGGGTGTTTTGTTTTTCCCAAACGGGATGACTAGGCATTTTTTGGCATTTAGCTTGAGGCCATGTCTTTGACACCAGATGTCCATCTCAGTAAGGCCCTTTTGGAGGATGTCCATGTCAGACGGAGAGTCAATTATGTCTCCCAGTTTGCAGTCATTAGCGAACGTGGTTAGCCATAGTCCTCCTGTGTTTGCCTGCACTTCTGAGAAGTATATGCTGAACAGTAGGGGTCCCAGGACCGAGCCTTGCGGGACACCAATTGTGACTGGTTTAGAGTTGGACCTGGAGCCCGCTATTCTTACCGTGTGAGTTCTGTCTGTAAGCCAGTTGGCAACCCATCTCATGATGTAGGGGTTTATGCTCAGGCTGGTGAGGTTTTCTGTAATACCCGAGTGGGGAATGGTGTCAAAAGCCTTGGTGAGGTCAAGGTAGGCTGTGTGAACCACCTTTCCCTCATCTATGGCCTTGGTGACTGTCTCGAAGAAGTCAACCAGGTTTAGTAGGCATGATCTGCCCTTAACAAAGTCAAACTGGGTCGGGTCAAGTGTTTGGAGGTTCTTAATGTCTTTGTTAATAAGTTCCATGATGATGCGCTCCATAGCTTTGCAGACCAGGCTAGTCAGGCTTATGGGGTGATAGTTACCAGGGTCAGTTGTGGCCCCTCCTTTGTGGACAGGAATAACCATTGCTGTGCGCCATTCTATGGGCACATAGCCTGTGGAGAGGCTGAGGTTGAACAGCGTGTTTAGGTGGGGGGGATTAGTTTGTTCTGTGGTTTGTGCAAGACACAGCCTGGGACATCATCTGGTCCCATTGACAATGTGTTTTTGGCTTTTGAAAGGGCTGTTTTCACCTGTGCGTCTGTGATTTTTGGGACACTACACTTTTCTGGTATTGTTGTGGGCCCTTTTGGAGGTGAGAGGGGGGGTGAAGTTTGCACTGAATCTATCTGCCAGGATGTTGGCAATATCAGTGGTTCAGTATATGTTGTGCTATTTTGCACTAGTTCAGTGCATATCTGCGAGTTGCCACTTAGATTCTTAACATAGCTAAAGAAGGCTTTGCGGTTATCTTTCGAATACCTGGCTATTTTTCTTTCGAAGTTAGCCTTGGATGATTTCATGAGGGACCTTAGTTTCTTACTGATACTGATCAGGAATGTCTTTCCTTCTTGGGATTTGCTTTTTTTCTGAACTAGTTTCCTCCTTCTATTGTATAGCCTGTTTATTGCAGGGGTTCACCAAACTGGTTTCCTTCTCTTAGAGGAGTGAGTCTTGGTTATGCTAGGGATGGCATGATCCATGCATCCTTGTAGGTACTCATAGAGTGCATTTGTAAAGGTTTCTGCATCTTGGGCAGCTTTATCCTTTAGCATGGGGGCTGTGAAACTTACCACCTCTGTCTTAAGTAAGGTGAAGTTTGCTTTAGAAAAGTTTTTTACTGTGGTTTCCTTAGTTGGGGGTGGTGGTGGGGTGTAGACATCCAGAGTGATTAGTTTATGGTCTGATCTAACCAGTGACGGGTTGACCCCTGGTGTGGAACACCTGTTGCCCATGTTGGTGAAGACCAGGTCCAATATGTTTTCACCTCTGGTAGGGGAGTTTACCAGCTGATCCAGGACATTTGAGTTGATGAGTTCCAGGAAGCGGTGGGCCTGGGAATTTGTACTCAAGTAGTTTTCCCAGTGAATGGTAGGGTAATTGAAATCACCCAATATCAGGGTGTTCGGTAGGACCTTCATGTTTTCCATTGTCTCTAGAAAGGTGGAGTGGTGGTCCTGGGTCATGGAGGGTGATCTGTAGCAGGCCACAATTTGCACTGCAGATTTGCCCAATGTTAGTTGCACATGGATGATCTCAGAGGTATCATGCTGCGCCACTAACCTGGAGGTGTAGGTATTCTTGATGAATATGGATACACCCCCTTCTTTTGTGTTTTGGTCCGTGTTCTGTGGCCGAAACGTGTGGTATGAGTTGTAGCCCGGTAGTGCTGGGGTGCTCTCTGGAGCCTTGAACCAGGTTTCAGTTACTGCACAGATGTCGACGTTCTCCATACTGAGGAGTGCTTTGAGCATGTGCATTTTGAGATTTAAAGTCCTGGCGTTGAGTAGCATAACCCTCAGTTTTTTGTTAATTGTGCTGTTTACGGAGGTGGGTTTGACTTCTTGGAGATTTCTTCTCCATCAAGAAGACAGTTATTGATTTTACCAGCTATCAAGCTTGTCGTCTTCATTTTAGTGCTGTCTGTTTTTGAGTCTATGTTGTTTAATGTTGATAATAAGGTATTTGGGATTGCTTTCAGTTTCAGCCAGCAGTGCTGTTCCCAGAATTAGTTCTTATGAACAATCATACAACAAAATGGTGATGCAACAATCGGCAGGATGTACAAAGGTAAAATAAAAGCATTGAGGTAATTCACTGGAATGGAGTAGAGAAATGTGACTTTATCATAGAGCAACTAGGAGGAATATTATTTCAGATATTGACAAACACCTTAAATATTGTATGTAGCTTAGAGGATGAATCTGTCACAGTCACAACTGAAGAGAATGAAACAATTATGGGTTATTCTACTTGTGTTACCACAGAGGTCTCAGTGAAAAACAATTTTTACTACTGGTGACTCTGTCATTAGAAAATAGATAGCCATGTTCATTACAAGCATAATCTTGAATGAAATGTGAGTTGTCTTCCAGGTGTGGAAATATCTGAATTTAATGAGGCATTTAAAAACTGCACTATTTAGCACAAAAAAAAACAAAAAACAAAAAGGTAACAGTCTTTGGTGTTAGGATGTAGCTAAAAAGTAAAACATCTCTCATTTTCTTCTTTTCAGATCATTATACTTTTATAGGCTTTTTTTATTTTGAATAGGGGTCATATGTTTACATTTATGAATGAAAACATCTTTTGGATCCACGCTCATTTGTTCTCTAGATGGGTGTGGATTTTTGGGGCACCCTAGTATTAATGATGCTAAGTATGCACTATCTAGAGATAGGTTCAATCTTACTCCACTGGGGTGTAATGTTTTGTCTGTTGTTTCCTTGATCCTTTGATGTTAAAATAACACAAGTGACACTGTGCCAGATTATCAGACAGAAATGATGGCTCTAGAAATGATATACACAATAATGTTTCCATGTTTTACACCAGTACTAGGGGACTGAATAATAAATCTGACCTCTGGAAGTTAGAGATGTACAATCGCAACTGTAATAAAGGTATTATTACTGGAAGGTGAATCAATCCAGAGGACTAGCTACAACCAGTTAAAGGTTATACAAATGTTTTCATTTTAAGAGTTAAAAGTGAAACCAGAGAACGTGGGATATGTGTCTTTGTCGAGGATTCATTTTGAGTTTTTTTAAATATGTTTTTCTGTTCTAAAAATAACTTTAACTGTGTTTCCGTAAAGGTGCTACATTTGTTCATTATTTATTCTTCACTACTACTGTCTTATCATAATATGCTCCCTAAAACTAGGTCAAATGAATTGACTAAATTAATGTTTTATACAGTATGGAGTGCAAAAACAAAATTTCAGTAGGAAACTTTAATATACCTAAAACAGACTATCAGAGGGCTATAAATAGCTGGGAAATTACAGGAATTCTAAATAGCTGTGTCTGGAATGGTCACTCAACACATATTATTAATAAATTGATGAGAGGAGGCAACATCTGGGATACAGTTTGTGTGAATAAAGTATACTTTAACACTACACATGAAGTCTGTCTACTGTCATCAGGCAATGATCACTCTGTTATTTATTATAAATTAAAATATAGAGAAAAAACAGTGCCCTTCCCACTGGTTTGGCACCAATGAAAAATATGATCTTAAGGAATGACTGTAAAAAGCTATAATGGGGTTTGAAAAAATGGGATTGGAAGTTAGACTCAGATCATTTGAGAACTTCTGGAAATTAAAGAGAAATTATTGTTCTGTAAGTTTCCACTGAAAAGAAAGCAATGTTGAAGGGAACTAGGTGTATGCTTACCACCAAAACAAAACTGCTTAAAAATGGGGGGGGGGTAGTTTATAGGCTCTAAACTATGACTAAAAGTAGATACATTAAAGAAAAATATAACAGTATGCGCAAAGAGGTAATATACATGAATAAACCTGAGAGAGCAGTTCTGAAGTAAAAGGTGGCATCTAATTATGAAGAAAGACAATGATATTTTTAAGTTATGTAAAAAGACAGAATGTAAGCAAAATAGTCTCATGGTATTGTTCATCTAAAATATTAAAGCGTTTTGCATCCAAGAGAAAACTGATATAAACTTTCAACATGTGAACAGCATTTTTCATTCAACACAGGTACTGTTAATGTGAAAAACAATGTTGTTGGAGTGATATTAAATGCACATTTTTATATCCAGTATGAGGACCTCGAAAATCAATAAAGCAGATGGTCAAAGTACAATCTCCAAAAGGGATTTGTGTACATTAACAAATTTTCTGGAAGAACCTTTTGCATTTCTTTTTAAAATTTGTTTCTCAGAAAGCACTGTATCTGATAATAGGAAATGATGCATTATTACAAAACCAGTTTGTAAGAATAAAGAAATAAGAAACTTGCGACCAACTACAGGTCTTTTAGTCTCAGGTCTGGAAAAGGGAAAAAACTAATTTTATATAAACAAAAGACTGAATTGGTGCAAAAATCAAGTATTGAGTATCTCACAGTATGCTTATACTGCAGATAACTTTTCCACTAGATGCAATTCAGCCTTTTATGCAAGCATAATTTTCACTTTCGCCTTAAGACTTCAGGTAGGTGCAGTTTAAGTACTTACGTAGTCCTTCAGGGCTGATTTCAAAAACTAGTAAAAGTAGATCTTAGTACAGAACTGATTTCTTAGTTATACAACTGACTAGCTAATAGATTATAAGCAGCAGAATTTGACAGTTTACAAACTGAATGGGTTAGTATTAGTCAGGCCTTACCTATAGGATCCCTGCTAGGACTCTGTTTAACATGTATCTCAGTGATTTACAAGTTGATTGTCATAGTTTTTAAAATCTTTATAGACATGATCGTTAGGGAAGGTGATAACTTGTTTGGGGGGAATGGCTACAACTTTACATTAGCTAACTAAATGGGTTTAACATAATGTGGCAATGAACATAAGCAAAAATATGTGATGACTAGAAACTGTGTGCTGGATAGTTGCTATTTAATAAATAATTTGCATTTACAATGGATATTTGTAGTTAAATATTTTGATGTTTTGATAAAAGAAAATCTGAGTTTTGCAATCCATATTATAAAATTAAGAAATTGTGGTTCAAAAATTATAGGGTCCATAAAAAACATTAATTAAATCTTGTGCAATTTATTTTAAACTTTTATTTTACACAATTTATTTTAAGCTTTAGAAATTTGTTTGGGAAATTACAAAGAAAAGTAAATAAAAGGATTGACAATGTCTGTATGTTACCATTCTCAGAAAGACTCAGAACTGTAAGTCTGTTCTTATTAACTTGCAGGCATATCAGAAAGAACCTCATTTTTGGTTTATAGGTTTCTAATGACACATTCAACCATGAGAGGTTGGGGCTTACATTATCTAATTTAAAGTATAGGTTATGAAGAAACTTAATGCACACACAGCAGAGTACCACCTGCTTCCCCTGCAGTCATCTATCAAAATTGAGAAGACTTTCTGAAAAAATTAAAAACATTGATAGTATCAATACCTTTAAAAGGGTTAGTGATGACTGCAAACTAAACTATCATTAATCCCAGGACAATAAACAGAGTAAACTGAAGGCCATTGTCAGCAAACCTAAAATGAAGCTTTTCTGCTGGTGAGCAAACTCTGCTGCACCCCCCCATGTTGGGAAGACCTCACATCCCTTAACTTGTATATACTAATTCTGCAGTTGCACATCAGTGAGGAAAAATGCAAACTGTAGTTTTGCTGAAAACCATTTTCAGAGTAACCTGTTGATGGTAATGTGACTTACGATGTTAGTCACTGACCAGCTGCCATGCTCCATTTTAAAAGTTTAATGGATGAGCTTTGCAGTGATGACAAATTTAGAGTTTTAGTTTAGGTGCAATAGACTCTTATTGTCAGCCTATAATTTTATGTCTGATGCTGATGATGATGATGAAGTAGAAGGCTGGTGGAGAAGTTTGAAGTCTGAAGACAGATCGCCACTAGAAGCTACAATCTATTCCGAGGAAAGGGAGAAAGAATGGTGCAGCCAGTAGCACACGTGAATAAACATCATAACATAAGGTTAAAATGTTGTAGGTATTTTTAGCAGGACTAAAGCTGAATTTCCCACCACTGAGTGTCAAATGAAATCAACCAGTGAAAAGTATGGAGTAGAAAATTACACACATTCTGTTAACAGTATGTAAAAGAGTGTCAGCAAAAACAGGTTGTGCAAAGGGCATGCATGCAAGCAAGTAAATGGTTTTAATATGTAGTCTGAGTCTGAAGAGGGAGTGTAACATACAATTTACAGCGTTAAGTTAGACAGAGGTGATTAATGTTATAGGTAGTTGCACAACCTACAGTCATTCACATCAAAGATCAGGTGGTTGAAGCATGTGACTGTAGGCAGTTTCAATTGGCAGTCTGCAGATAAAGTTGTAACAAATAAAACGTAATATGAGTTGCTGCTCTTAGTACAAATAAATAGACATGGAATAGTTAAATTCATGAATGCATTATACTTGTGAATTTTTATTTAATACCTTTATGAATCAGGTCACTAAATATAAAATTCTTGGCAGATACTACTTAAATATATAAAAGGTATGAAAGACTATGTGAAAGATTAATCAATGTAATGGTACTTTAAAAATTAGAGTCTGTGATGTTTGGAAGTGAGGATGAGGTGATTAGTCAAAATATTAATGATGAAGGAAACTAATAACTGAAGAAAGTAGAAGATTATTAGACTAGTTAAACTAAGAAACAGAAGTTATGGATTTCTATGTCATTTTGGATAAGAAAATAAATTTACTTTACACTTTCAGCACAATTTTTTTATTTAACTGAATAATAAAGTATGTAAACATTTTACTTTCAACTTTCAGCATATTCATTTTTTTCTGTTTTTAACTGCACCATATTTTCTTTATTTGAATGTGAACGTGCTGACGCATGTTTTATAGTTTCAGTATAGCTGTGAACTTCCTGCGTGTTATTCCACTGAATTTGAAAGCATACAAAATTTTCTTAAAAAATATTTACCTTTCTTTTTCATCCTAATTTTTTCATATTGATTATATCATGCCTCTTTCAAGCAAATATGAAAATGAAATATAATGTCTAACTTTGTTCATGAAGATGAATGCTCCTTCCATACTTTGAGCATAACATATTATATTTACATAAACATATAAACAATTTCTTTCTTTGATAATTTTATTTTCATTTCTCACTCTGAGCAGAGTACATCACATTCATTTCAATGAAGTCTAGAAACAGCACTTCCTGTACACTTTAAGCATAAAAACAAACTCTGTCATTATAATAGCTTAATTGTATTTTCTTTCATATTATAAGCACAATCTGTCTCATGTCTGGGACAGGATAATGCAAAAGTTATATTTTCATTTGCATTTTAAACACAAAAACAATTTTCTTTCAGACTTTCAGTACAATATATCTTTTTCGACCCGTATTATGTAGGAAGAACCCATTAATCTGTTATGTTAAGGTGTTGGTTGGAATACCTTGCACACTGGAATAAGAATGGATGCCAAGCAGTTGTTAGGAAGGAAGGCTACAGTATTACACAGGAATAATTTGTATGTTAACAATTTATTTAGGATTAAAAATGGCAAATGGAATATGTCTCGTGATTATCATAATAAACAAATTCTTAAAGTCTTACCTTTTCCTAACTTAAATCAAAAATCATTAAATGTCCCATTTTTATTGTATCCCATTCATTATTGGTAATCTACACTTAAACACAAAACAATCCTCCAAATTTCTTTGCTCTCTAATATACCCAGTCCCTACCACAGATATAATTCTATTTTCTTTTTCAATTTTCCTTTTTTCCTTGATCTTTTTTTCTTTGTGTCATGCCACAGTCATCAGTTTCTGTTTGGGAATGTCATTCGGGTAATCATCTTTGGCTGGGTCATCCAGTATCTGAGCTGCTAATCGGATCAGCTTTAGTTCTGTCTTTTAATTGAATAAATACAAGCACTTTACCCTGCAGCTTAGTACTCTGTGTTCCGCTCTTAGCTTACCTGTAAGGTAAAAACTTTACAAAGTCCGGTGACTATTACAAGAGTGTCTGTTATTCAGTAAATCAAAGTTTATCAGACAACACACAAGTCTGGATTGCAAAGGAGACTAATCTTCCTCAATAGCACCTTGTTATATAACAACTCACTGTTGGAAAAAATGACAAAGCCTTCCTCAGTATCTAACCTGAAAAGTAATTGTTTGCAAACTTAGCATTCCTAAAGATTAAATTATAATTTATAAAAGAATGGGGTGATATCCCTCACAAGCATCATCATCCTAAACATGTCAGTCATAGATGAGGTCACTGCCGCCACTCTCCTAAAATGTCTGTTACTTCGACAGTATAAAAACTAAAATGATTCCATCGGTCTTGGAGTTGTTCCTTTTTGTTACTCTCTGATGATATTTCCTAACACTCCCAGCCTCACTGTAATAAGATCAAACTCACTGGTACAACATCACTTTGTTGCAAGGAAGGGTACTTTAATTCCCGTCACCCCAAGACAAATTTGTGAGCTTTGCATTCACTACCATCAGGAGTTGCACAGATGCTTCCCTGCATATGCAACCTCCAGACTAAGTGACACAACACTTAAGCAACATGCAGCCTACCAGGCTGATAACTCTGTTTTTTATAGAGAGACTAGGTTGTCCTCATCTAGAATGGGGAAGCCATTTGGAGCTCAAGCCCCTTCTTCTCCTAGAGTACCCATGCTGCTAATTAGAGGTGAGTCATCTGGGGTGAGGTAAGAGCTTTATGCCTCTGCACCACAGGGATGCTAACCTCATTGCGATGTTATTGCAAAATATTGCACAACTTTTTTCACAGAGAATCCCTGGGTTAACATCAAAAGTATAAAATTCTTGTCTCAAATTGCAATGAGTATTAGAAATAAAATTCATGACATCTAATCAATATATACTTTTAGAATGGATGCCTGCTGTGTCACTCGGCCATAGCTCAAACACAGTATTATAGATCATAAAGTAGTTATTTTTGGTTCTGTCACCTTTAGGAATGACAGAATACTTAAGAAATGTTGAAGTGTTTTTTATTTATTTCTTATATATAATTAAGGTTAACATTCTCAATTAACAATTCCCTTCTACTCTATATGTTTACTTATGGAAATTACCTTAGACCAATACTACAACCTTGTCATAGGCTGTGCTTATATTAAAGTTTTACACGTGATATCCTTACTCTAGCTATCAAGCTGAGTGTCTGAACGTGTAAGGTTTGAGGCACTGTTATTTGGTGACCTAAACTTAGGTTGTAAGCAACTACTTAACACTCCATGTGAAGGGTCCTCACTGATCAAAGATGTCTACAAGCAGTAACACTTGCTGTAAAAGCTGATACAATTTTTGGGAAGAAGTGTGCTGTTACCAGTAGAAATCATCATCTACATTAGCTGACCACATTTGTGATCAATCCACAATATGGTGCATCAGAATTGTAAAAGCAAAACATCAGCCACCCCCCCCCACCCAATATACCATTCTATAGGCATCTGTTCATGCTCCATTATGATATATACTACTATAGCTGCTTGCTTTGGACTACGTTGTCACAAGCGTTCTTTCTGTGCTAGGTAAATATACACCACTGGGGAAACTGAATGTGCCTGGTAAATCCTCAGCCTGGTTATTGAGAGCTGAAGTTTCTAGACCCAAAAAGAAACTAAAAATGGCTGTCCCACTCTCAGACTGGAACAACTTTTGGTTGTAATCATTAGAGAAGGCTTAGAAACTAAGGCAAAATAGCCCATGGGATACATTTGGGTTGCATGGCTAGGCTTATAGAGGTCCCAGTGCTCATTAGCCTAGTATATACCTATGAAGCTTTATGTTCCATTAGGAGTAATTACCTGCAATAACTGCAGGTGTGCTCTTTGTCATTGCCAAATATTCAAAAACTCAAATGTGATCGCTCCAAGTAACCAAATACAAAAAATTGTCCTTTTTTACTTTATTTGTTAGTAGCGATTTCATTATAAACAATAATAACCACCGAAAAACAAGAACAATGATAACAACAGTCAAATAAACATGTAACGTGAGTCAGTCCAAATTAATCTATCCAACTGTATCTTGCATGAATAAGTAGCTAAAACATAGTACTATGACATCTTTAACAAAATAAGAACAACATATTAAATCAAAGTAATCATAATACAAAAGAGGAGTATGGGAGATATCCAGGATGGCAGTAAGGTCAAGAGAATGCAAAAGTCACTATAAGTATGCACACACAAAAAGTAACACATTCACGACAAGAGACTGCAAGAGTCACTACAAGTATGCACACACAAAAAGTAACACATTCATGACAAGAGAATGCAAGAGTCACTATAAGTACGCACACATAAAAAATAACACATTCACGACAAGAGAATGCAAGAGTCACTATAAGTACACACAGACAATTAGTAACACATTCACAACAAGAGAATGCAAGAGTCACAATAAGTATGGAAACACAAAAAGTAACACATTCACGACAAGAGAATGCAAGAGTCACGATAAGTATGCACACACAAAAAGTAACACAGTTATGACAAGAGAATGCAAGAGTCGCTATAGGTATGCACACACAAAAAGTAACACATCCACGACAAGAGAATGCAAGAGTCACTATAGGTATGCACACACAAAAAGTAACACATTAATGCAAGAGAATGCAATAGTCACTATAAGTACGCACACACAAAAAGTAACACATTCATGACAAGAGAATGCAAGAGTCACTATAGGTATGCACACACAAAAAGTAACACATTAATGCAAGAGAATGCAATAGTCGCTATAAGTACGCACACACAGAAAGTAACACATTCATGACAAGAGAATGCAAGAGTCATGATAAGTATGCACACACAAAAAGTAGCACAGTCACGACAAGAGAATGCAAGAGTCACTATAAGTATGCACACACAAGAAGTAACACATTCACGACAAGAGAATGCAAGAGTCACTGTAAGCACTAACACACAAAAATGTTCCAGTATTTCCTAAAGAAGAGTCCATGGCTCAGTAGGACTGCCTTATTAATAAATTTTAAATAAAAATAAATAGGTGAAAATGCTCCTTTGTTGTTCATTTTCAATTTTCCTTGCTTTGAAGAACTTTTGAAGCTCACTTGCTGGAATTTGTATGTCATTAATAGTGAATTAGCTTGAATTAATTATGTCAAGAGTTCACTCTTGGGCATCTGTACACTGAGGAATAAATACAATATGTTGTTATGCATGGAAAAGCTTGAGTAATAAACATTTGTGAAAAACACTAGCAGAATTTCATACTTAGCATGCTGCCATGTAAAATACACAACAACTAAAGCTCATCAAAAATTCTGTAGTGGGTGGAAAATATGAAGCTTATATCACATAATGTAAAAGTCAATTATAAAATTCTTTGTGGTGGGCAAGAGATAAAATATTCTTAGTTAAGAGCAATTCTAGCTAATCTGCAGGTTTTCAGTAATGTCTCTAACTGCAGTTAATATTACTATGTGATGTAATGACTTTTCTGCACAACTAGCCATTTTTATTTTAAAGCAAGCAAGCAGCATTCACAGTCTCTTAAACACAAGCACTGGCAACAAAATCTGTAAAGTTTGTGGGAAATTATTTGGGGCATCTTACAGCTAGCTGTGGATACTATTAAATAAGCTACTTCCCTATGAGTTACTGTATTTAGTATTAGAATTAAAACTTCACATGATTTTCTTTGTTACAGAATCCGTGTCCAGAACCTAGTGCTTCCTTTGGGTCTAAGATAACATTTTTCTGGTTTACAAGGTAAGTATGTAGTATTTCAAAGTTGCATTTTGTATCTATAAATATTTATTTATTAGCTATTCCAGATCCCTTTCAACTGCCACAGTGGCTTTTTTAATAGTATTTTTCTTGTAGTTTTATGTTCATGGAGCTTGTTTTTGACTTGCAGACTGATAATAAGAGGCTATAAACAGTTCTTAAAGGAATCAGATCTGTGGGACTTGGAAGAGGAAAATAGTTCAGAGAAAATCGTTTCAAAGATTGCAAGAAAACTGAAGCAAGACTGCATGAGAAATAAGCAGTAAGTAAATGTTACCTTCACATACCAATTTCTCATTCATCCCATCGCCTACCTATGACTTTTTCAATAGCCATTCATTGTCCTCTTTCATCATTGTGGTATGCTTCAGATAGTCCACTGAATCTTCCCTGACCAGTGTATTAAGCCAGTGGCTAACTTCTTCACTGACCCCCAGTAGCTGTTTACTCACTGCTTCTTTTACCACCTCTGTCATTAAAATGTGCAATGTCTTCAAGCTATGAGTATGCATTTGGTTAAATTCAATGAGATGTGAGGAAGCATTGTGTGACAGAAACAGTGGTAAACATTTTGATTAATCTTCCAGTCAGCACTATGTTTAGGTACATCATGAATTATAGTGTTAATACTAGTGGTGTTACTGATAGTATACAAAGAAATTGGGACATACTAACTGCTATGCCAGAACTGGGCTAAATAATAGGTGTATTTCCTAGTTTTACTTTTAAGAAATGCACTAACCTGAAACATGCTATAAGGAAATACATGAAATAAAGGACCAGTCCACTAGAATTAAAAAGAAAAGGTACTGTTCCATGCTGTAATTGTGTTTTTTATAAACACATTGATCCTTCTGTTACCTTTGAGCATCCATGAACAAAGCATATTTCTGAATTTGATTGCTTTGTTACTTCTAACACAGAAAGCCGGGTTTATTTATCTGTGTGCATTATATGCACTAGTGTCTATATAGGTAAATCTAATATAAAATCTAAGGAAAGGATTTCTGAACATCTTTGAGAAATTAGAAGGAATTTAATTATTAATTCCTTGGCTAAGCATATTCATGACAATGGTACAGGTCATGCATTTAAATTTAGAGTAATACAAAGGATATTTTTAACATTAAGAGGTGGTGATGTTCTAAATGCCACTGAAATAGCTGAATACAGGTGGATTTTAAAATTGCAGGCTGACCGTGCACATGGATTAAATGCTTCAGTTAGTTTAAAACCTGTATTAAAACAAAAGCAAATGAAACTGAAGTGAATGTTGCTTTTGACTGCCTGTATCTGTTGTGCTTAAGTTGCTTTTGAATGTACTTTTTATATATGCTGCTGTGTCTTCAAACTTTAGGTTATCTGTATAACAAGATGAGCTTTTATTGGGTGATGGGATTATGTGTGTATTTTAAAAACTCTGTATCTGAACTTTGCTTTATATGCATTGAAGAAGGGATCATTCCAGAAAGCTCTATTATTTGTATTTGGATTAAAATAAGTGAGTTTTTTATTTCTAGTGTAGATCCGTTTTTTATTGTTCTTACTATTCAAGAAGTGTCTGTGTCTCAAAGGGGAGGGGTTTTACTTCAGGATGCTTCTAGTACCCAGAAAAGAGGGTACTTGGAGACCCGTTCTAGATCTCTTTCATATATAAACACTTTTCTGAAGGTGCTGTCCTTTTGAATGTTGTCCGTTCAGTTTTTGTTCTCTCTTTTGCCTCCTTGGGCTTATGTGGTGTCTCTGGATATCAAGGATGCTTATTTCCATATCCTGATCCATCCCTTTTTCAGGAAGTCTTGATGTTTCTCTGTTGCTTCCTGGCATTTTCAGTTCTCTGCTTTGCCCTTTGGCCTTTCTGCTGCCCCAAGGGTATTCACCAAATGCCTCGCTCCTGTGATTGCTTCTTCAGGATTTAGAGGATCCAAGTATTTCCTTACTTGGACAACCTTCTATTTCAGGCATCCTCTCCAGAGATCCTGTTGCAAAATCTTTATTTTGCCATTTCTCATTTGCAAAGCATGGGGGTTCACAATAAACTTCAAAAAGTCTTTTCTGAATCCTTCTCAGTGGCATGCTTTGCTGGAGTGCAGGATAAAGACTGTGCCTATGATGGCATCCCTGCTTCTTCCCAAGGCCTTGTTATGGCTAGGCTTGTATAGGCCCTAGGGCCGATAGCCTAGTACCAACCTATGAACCTATGAACCTTAACTTTTCAAACTCTTCTTACTCTTTCCTCCATAACAACCAGAAAATATCTGAGAGCTTTGGGGTTCATGTTTTCCACCATCCCTATGTTCCCTCTAACCAAATTCCACATGCAAAAGTTTCAGTGGTTTCCAAAGTCAGTTTGCCTTCAACATCTGCATCCCAAAAATATGTAGTTCCTGTTCTACCTTGTCTCAAGAAGGAACTTCACTGGTGGATCCAGCAGTTGTCGCTAATTCCAGGGTTCCCTTTTCAACCCCCTCTTCCTTCTCAGGAGCTGTTCACAGATGCTTTAGATGTGAGATGGGGAGCAGCTTTTGGTCTATAGGTGCAGGGGGTGTGGTTGCCTCCAACGAAAAGAGCACATTAATATCAAAGAGATGAGAACTCTTCTGCAGGCATTTCAGGCTTTTCATCTTCTTTTCTCCTCAAGACCTCTCAAGGCGTTTACAGACAATACCACAGTGATGTGGTATGTAAACAAACAGGGAGGGACAAGATCTTATCTTCTTTGCCAGTTGGCCCTCCTAATGTGGGATCTTGCTGTCCAGTATCAAGTGACTATTCAGGCAGTTTACATTCCCTCAGGTCAAAACATTGTGGCAGACACACTGAGCAGGTCCTTAACTCAATCCCATGAATGGATGCATCACAGGGATGTGTTTCTGGACATTGTCAATCAGTGGGGTACTCCTTAAATAGCTCTTTTCGCCTCCCCTCTGAACAGACAACTTCCTCTATTTTGTGCCAGAGTCCCTTGTCTTCTGGTTTTGAAGGTGGGCACACTATCTTTTTCATGGAAGGGGAATTTTCTTTATGCTTTCTCTCCCCTTCCTCTTCTTCCAAAAGTCCTGTTCAAACTTCAACAGGATGCTGCCATAATTTTGTTGATGATCTCCTTTTGGCCAAGGCAGCATTAGTTCCCTCTTCTTCTTCATTTAGCCAAGGGCAATCACCACTAGTTACCTCATAGGGTGGACCTGTTCACACAAGACAAGGGATCCCTCATCCATGCCTACCTGTCCATCTTCAGCTGACACTGTGGGTGATAGGATTTTGATTCCACATAGACACCATTTTTATTTATTTATTTATTGACATTTGTTAACCGGGTAAGTCCAACTGAGCCAGGGTTCCATTTTCAGTGGAGACCTGAGGAGAAAAGCTCCAGAAATAATACAAGTAATTATGATATTTACAAAATATTAAAGTTGGGTCACAGAAATATAGTACAAGTAAAAAATCTGTGCACAAAGTACAATGCATAGATAAAATAAAAGTTAACAAGTACAATTTCCAAAATTTGATAGTATACAGCATAGGCCAAATAATTAAAATGTTTACAGAATATTATACTAAGGAGTACAGTATGAATACAGTTTGCTAGGAGTACAATACGGATACAGTTTGCTAGGAGTACAGTAGGAATACAGTTTGCTAGGAGTACAGTACGAATACAGTTTGCTAGGAGTACAGTACGAATACAGTTTGCTAGCAGTACAGTATGAATACAGTTTGCTAGGAGTACAGTTTGGATACAGTTTGCTAGGAGTACAGTATGAATACAGTTTGCTAAGGGTACAGTACGGATACAGTTTGCTAGGAGTACAGTACGAATACAGTTTGCTAGGAGTACAGTACGAATACAGTTTGCTAGGACTACAGTAAGAATACAGTTTGCTAGGAGTACAGTACGAATACAGTTTGCTAGGAGTACAGTATGAATACAGTTTGCTAGGAGTACAGTAGGAATACTGTTTGCTAGGAGTACAGTATGAATACAGTTTGCTAGGAGTACAGTATGAAAACAGTTTTCTAGGTGTACAGTATGAATGCAGTTTGCTAGGAGTACAGTACAAATACAGTTTGCTAGGAGAACAGTACAAACACAGTTTGCTAGGAGTACAGTACAAATACAGTTTTCTAGGAGTATAGTATGAACGCAGTTTGTTAGGAGTATAATATGAATACTGTTTGCTAGGAGTACATTGTGAATACAGTTTGCTAGGAGTAAAGTAAGAATACAGTTTTCTAGGAGTACAGTATGAATACAGTTTGTTAGGAGTACAGTAGGAATACAGTTTGCTAGGAGTACAGTATGAATGCAGTTTGTTAGGAGTACAGTATGAATGCAGTTTGCTAGGAGTACAGTATGAATGCAGTTCGCTAGGTGTACAGTATGAATACAGTTTGCTAGGAGTACAGTACGAATACAGTTTGCTAGGAGTACAGTATGAATACAGTTTGCTAGGAGTATAGTATGAATAC
The DNA here is from genome assembly GCF_019279795.1 of Protopterus annectens. NCBI lineage: Eukaryota > Metazoa > Chordata > Ceratodontiformes > Protopteridae > Protopterus > Protopterus annectens. The sequence goes on from NC_056746.1 coordinate 138,439,404, forward strand.
AGTTTGCTAGGAGTACTGTACGAATACAGTTTGCTAGGAGTACAGTATGAATACATTTTGCTAGGAGTACAGTACGAATACACTTTGCTAGGAGTACAGTACAAATACAGTTTGCTAGGAGTACAGTATGAATACAGTTTGCTAGGAATACAGTACGAATACAGTTTGCTAGGAGTTGTTGTTGTTTGTCTTTCGGCTTTTTCTCGGTAAGGGGTCGCCACAGCGGAACTCCAGTCCGCTAATGATTGGCGGTAGATTTTTACGAAACGCCGAGATGCCAGCTCGACGCCCAATCTTCAACGAAGGCATGCCCATTTATGCATGCGTGTCTATCGAACGCTACCCAACCGCAGGGAGGACATGCAGACTCCACACAGAAGGCACTCCCAAGCCATGCTGAGAATCGAATGGGAGAACCTCTTGCTGTGAGGTACCAACGCTACCGCCGTACCACCGTGGCAACTCTACAGTATGAATACAGTTTGCTAGGAGTACAGTACGAATACAGTTTGTTAGGAGTACAGTATGAACGCAGTTTGCTAGGAGTACAGTATGAATACAGTTTGCTAGGAGTACTGTATGAATACAGTTTGCTAGGAGTACAGTATGAATACAGTTTGTTAGGAGTACAGTAGGAATACAGTTTGCTAGGAGTACAGTATGAATACAGTTTGCTAGGAGTACAGTATGAATGCAGTTTGCTAGGAGTACAGTATGAATACAGTTTGCTAGGAGTACATTGTGAATACAGTTTGCTAGGAGTAAAGTAAGAATACAGTTTTCTAGGAGTACAGTATGAATACAGTTTGTTAGGAGTACAGTAGGAATACAGTTTGCTAGGAGTACAGTATGAATGCAGTTTGCTAGGAGTACAGTATGAATGCAGTTCGCTAGGCGTACAGTATGAATACAGTTTGCTAGGAGTACAGTAGGAATACAGTTAGCTAGGAGTACAGTACGAATACAGTTTGCTAGGAGTACAGTATGAATACAGTTTGCTAGGAGTACAGTACGAATACAGTTTGCTAGGAGTACAGTATGAATACAATTTGCTAGGAGTACAATACAAATACAATTTGCTAGGAGTACAGTATGAATACAGCTTGCTAGGAATACAGTACGAATACAGTTTGCTAAGAGTTGTTGTTGTTTGTCTTTCGGCTTTTTCCCGGTAAGGGGTTGCCACAGCGGAACTCCGGTCCACTAATGATTGGCAGTAGATTTTTACGAAACGCTGAGGTGCCAGCTCGACGCCCAACCTTCAACAAAGCCACTCCTGTTTACGCATGCATGTCTTTCGAATGCTACTCAACCACAGGGAGGACATGCAGACTCCACACAGAAGGTACTCACAAGCCATGCCGAGAATCAAATGGGAGAATCTCTTGCTGTGAGGTAACAACGCTATCGCCGTACCACCATGGCAACTCTACAGTACGAATACAGTTTGCTAGGAGTACAGTATGAATACAGTTTGCTAGGAGTGTAGTATGAATACAGTTTACTAGGAGTACAGTACGAATACAGTTTGCTAGGAGTACAGTATGAATGCAGTTTGCTAGGAGTACAGTATGAAGACAGTTTGCTAGGACAACAGTATGAATACAGTTTGCTAGGAGTACAGTATGAATACATTTTGCTAGGAGTACAGTACAAATACAGTTTGCTAGGAGTACAGTATGAATACTGTTTGCTAGAAGTACAGTAGGAATACAGTTTGCTAGGAGTACAGTACAGATACAGTTTGCTAGTAGTACAGTATGAACACAGTTTGCTAGGAGTACAGTATGAATACAGTTTGCTAGGAGTACAGTATGAATGCAGTTTGCTAGGAGTACAGTATGAATACAGTTTGCTAGGAGTGCAGTACAAATACAGTTTGCTAGGAGTACAGTATGAATAAAGTTTGCTAGGAGTACTGTACGAATACAGTTTGCTAGGAGTACAGTATGAATACAGTTTGCTAGGAGTACAGTATGAATACATTTTGCTAGGAGTACAGTATGAACGCAGTTTGCTAGGAGTACAATATGAATACATTTTGATAGGAGTACAGTATGAATACAGTTTGATAGGAGTACTGTACGAATACAGTTTGCTAGGAGTACAGTATGAATACATTTTGCTAGGAGCACAGTATGAATGCAGTTTGCTAGGAGTACAGTATGAATACAGTTTGCTAGGAGTACAGTATGAATGCAGTTTGCCAGGCGTACAGTATGAATAAAGTTTGCTCGGAGTACAGTAGGAATACACTTTGCTAGGAGTACAGTACTAATACACTTTGCTAGGAGTACAGTATGAATACAGTTTGCTAGGAGTACAGTTTGAATACAGTTTGCTAGGAGTACAGTATGAATACAATTTGCTAGGAGTACAGTACAAATACAGTTTGCTAGGAGTACAATACGAATACAGTTTGCTAGAATACAGTACGAATACAGTTTGCTAGGAGTTGTTGCTGTTTGTCTTTCGGCTTTTTCCCAGGAAGTGGTCATTACAGCAGAACTCCAGTCTGCTAATGATTGGCAGTAGATTTTTACAAAACGCCGAGATGCCAGCTCGACGCCCAACCTTCAATGAAGGCATGCCCATTTACGCATGCATGTCTTTTTAATGCTACCCAACCGCAGGGAGGACATGCAGACTCCTCACAGAAGGCACTCCCAAGCCATGCAGAGAATCGAATGGGAGAACCTCTTGCTGTGAGGTAACAATGCTACCGCCGTACCACCGTAGCAACTCTACAGTATGAATACAGTTTGCTAGGAGTACAGTAGGAATACAGTTTGCTAGGAGTACAGTATGAATGCAGTTTGCTAGGAGTACAGTATGAATACAGTTTGCTAGGAGTACAGTGTGAATACAGTTTGCTAGGAGTAAAGTACGAATACAGTTTGCTAGGAGTACAGTATGAATACAGTTTGTTAGGAGTACAGTAGGAATACAGTTTGCTAGGAGTACAGTACGAATACAGTTTGCTAGGAGTACAGTATGAATACAGTTTGCTAGGAATACAGTATGAATACACTTTGCTAGGAGTACAGTATGAATGCAGTTTGCTAGGAGTACAGTACAAATACAGTTTGCTAGGAGTACAGTACGAATACAGTTTGCTAGGAATACAGTACGAATACTGTTTGCTAAGAGTTGTTGTTGTTTGTCTTTCGGCTTTTTCCCAGTAAGTGGTCGCCACAGTAGAACTCCAGTCCGCTAATGATTGGCAGTAGATTTTTATGAAACGCCGAGATGCCAGCTCGACATCCAACCTTCAGCGAAGGCATGCCCATTTATGCATGCATGTCTTTCTAATGCTACCCAACCGCAGGGAGGACATGCAGACTCCACACAGAAGGCACTCCCAAGCCATGCAGAGAATTGAATGGGAGAACCTCTTGCTGTGAGGTAACAACGCTACCGCCGTACCACCGTGGCAACTCTACAGTATGAATACAGTTTGCTAGAGTACAATACGAATACAGTTTGTTAGGAGTACAGTATGAATGCAGTTTGCTAGGAGTACAGTATGAATACAGTTTGCTAGGAGTACTGTATGAATACAGTTTGCTAGGAGTACAGTATGAATACAGTTTGCTAGGAGTAAAGTACAAATACAGTTTGCTAGGAGTACAGTATGAATACAGTTTGTTAGGAGTACAGTATGAATACAGTTTGCTAGGAGTACAGTATGAATGCAGTTTGCTAGGAGTACAGTATGAATGCAGTTTGCTAGGAGTACAGTATGAATACAGTTTGATAGGAGTACAGTGTGAATACAGTTTGCTAGGAGTAAAGTACGAATACAGTTTGCTAGGAGTACAGTACGAATACAGTTTGCTAAGAGTACAGTATGAATACAGTTTGCTAGGTGTACAGTACGAATACAGTTTGATAGGAGTACAGTATGAATACAGTTTGCTAGGAGTACAATACAAATACAATTTGCTAGGAGTACAGTACGAATACAGTTTGCTAGGAATACAGTATGAATACAGTTTGCTAAGAGTTGTTGTTGTTTGTCTTTTGGCTTTTTCCCGGTAAGGGGTTGCCACAGCGGAATACCGGTCCACTAATGATTGGCAGTAGATTTTTACGAAATGCTGAGGTGCCAGCTTGACGCCTAACCTTCAACGAAGGCATGCCTATTTACACACCCATGTCTTTCTAATGCTACCCAACCGCAGGGAGGACATGCAGACTCCACACAGAAGGTACTCCCAAGCCATGCCAAGAATCGAATGGGAGAACCTCTTGCTGTGAGGTAACAACGCTACCACCGTACCACTGTGGCAACTCTACAGTACGAATACAGTTTTCTAGGAGTACAGTATGAATACAGTTTGCTAGGAGTGCAATATGAATACAGTTTGCTAGGAGTACACTACGAATACAGTTTGCTAGGAGTACAGTATGAATGCAGTTTGCTAGGAGTACAGTATGAAGACAGTTTGCTAGGACAACAGTACGAATACAGTTTGCTAGGATTACAGTATGAATACATTTTTCTAGGAGTACAGTACAAATACTGTTTGCTAGGAGTACAGTATGAATACATTTTGCTAGGAGTACAGTACGAATACAGTTTGCTAGGAGTACAGTATGAATGCAGTTTGCTAGGAGTACAGTATGAATACAGTTTGCTAGGAGTTCAGTACGAATACATTTTGCTAGGAGTACAGTACGAATACAGTTTGCTAGGAGTACAGTATGAATACATTTTGCTAGGAGTACAGTATGAATGCAGTTTGCTAGGAGTACAGTATGAATACAGTTTGCTAGGAGTTCAGTATGAATACAGTTTGCTAGGAGTACAGTATGAATACATTTTACTAGGAGTACAGTAAGAATACAGTTTGATAGGAGTACAGTACGAATGCAGTTTGCTAGGAGTACAGTACGAATACAGTTTGCTAGGAGTACAGTATGAATACAGTTTGATAGGAGTACTGTACAAATACTGTTTGCTAGGAGTACAGTATGAATACATTTTGCTAGGAGTACAGTACGAATACAGTTTGCTAGGAGTACAGTATGAATGCAGTTTGCTAGGAGTACAGTATGAATACATTTTGCTAGGAGTACAGTATGAATGCAGTTTTCTAGGAGTACAGTATGAATGCAGTTTTCTAGGAGTTCAGTATGAATACAGTTTGCTAGGAGTACAGTATGAATACATTTTACTAGGAGTACAGTATGAATGCAGTTTGCTAGGAGTTCAGTACGAATACAGTTTGCTAGGAGTACAGTATGAATACATTTTACTAGGAGTACAGTATGAATACAGTTTGCTAGGAGTTCAGTATGAATACAGTTTGCTAGGAGTACAGTATGAATACATTTTACTAGGAGTACAGTACGAATACAGTTTTCTAGGAGTACAGTGTGAATACAGTTTGTTAGGAGTACAGTAGGAATACAGTTTGCTAGGAGTACAGTATGAATACAGTTTGCTAGGAGTACAGTATGAATGCAGTTTGCTAGGAGTACAGTATGAATACAGTTTGCTAGGAGTACAGTATGAATACAGTTTGCTAGGAGTACTGTACGAATACAGTTTACTAGGAGTACAGTCTGAATACAGTTTGCTAGAGCGAGTACAAGGAGAACAAAGAGTTGAGTGGGAAAAGCAGATACGATGTGAAGAGGGGAGACAAGTTCAAGTTGGGGTTTGACAAGGGCATGACCAAGTCAAAAGTTTAAGTTGTTCCTTAAACAGGTATTCATGCTGAATGCTTCTTATGTTGAGAGGGAGTGAGTTCCAAACATGGCCTACAGAGTATTTGTAAAGGGTCTTACTAATGTTTTTGTTGGGTTTGTATAACTGAAGGAGGTGTTTACTGGCAGTACAGAGGTGATGAGGGGGGTTATACAAGGAGACTAAATTGCAGATAGAGGGACAGGATGGGGGTTCATATAGGATAGAGTGTGCAATATATAGCTGGGTTATAAGTAGCTGTTTGGAGAATTCTGGCTATTGGAGTGTCTTAAGGGCAAGACTGTAGTGAGATTTGTAAGGAAAGTCGGTGGCAAATCTGGGAATTTTGTTATAAGTTTGCTCTAGTTTAGTGATGAGATGTTCGAACATGAGTAAGGACAGGGGCAGTGTAAACAAGGCAGGGTAGGAGTAGGGTCTGAGCAAGGGAGGGTTTGGAGGAGAGTGACAGAAATTGTTGATTAGAAAAGAGAAGTCAAGTTTCTTGTGGGTCTTTTTTGTACTTTGTTGAATATGAATATCAAATTTTAATTAATCATCAATGATAACTCTAAATAGTTTAGTATGGGGTTCAGGTTTTATAATAGTGTTGTTGAGAGAGGATGTAGAGAAAGAGGCTTTGTGCTGCGCAAGTGTTTTAGGGAGGAAGAGGGAGAGACTTTTTTTGGGGGATTTAATATGAGTTGGTAATCAGAGAGCCAGGTTTCGACAAAGGAAAATGTTTGTTGAGTGAGAGTTTGTAGATCAGGGATGTTGCTGGCAGATGTAATGAGGATGGAGTCATCAGTGTATTGTAGAAGTGTAGAGAGGTTGGTAGCAGAGTAAAGTTTATTAATGAATATATTAAACAGGAGGGGGCCCAGAGTTGATCCTTGGGGAACTCCAGTATTAACAGGGAGGAATGGAGAGAAGACAGTTTGCCAGCTGACAGGTTGCTACCTGCCAGACAGATAGCTTGAGAACCAGTTGATAGAGGAGGAAGACAGATGTAGGTCTGAGAGTATAGTTAGATGTTTGGAATAAAACACGGTATCAAAGGCCTTTGAAAGATCAAGGAAAAGTCTGGAGATGAGGATGTTATTGTCACGGGCTTCAGCTATTATTTGAGTAAAAGACAGTAATGCAGTAGAAGTGCTATGGGTGGGGGCATAAAGCCATGGTGGGTAGAAGTGAGGAGACTGTTATTGAGAAGGTGTTTGACTAGCTGAACATGGATGCACTTTTCCAAGATTTTGGATAGGGGGAACAGGATAGCAATTGGTCTAAAGTTAGAAGGATCTGTAGAGTTGATACCTTTGTGAAGAGAGATAGTACAGAAGGATTTCCAAATATCAGGGACCAGGGCTTCTGAGATGGAATAGTTCATAAGAATAGACACAGAGTAGAAGATGGATTGTGCAGCTATTTGTAGGATGTGAGAGGGTAGTTGGTCTACTGAGGATGATCAGGGTTTAAGTTTGTTAAAGAAACATTTAATTGTAGTAATTGTGACCAGCTGGAAAGAAAAGACATTGTTCTGGGGTAGTGGAGGTGTTGAGTGAAATGTACTGTTTTGTGTATTAAGTGTGAGGTTTTGAATACTTTCTATGAAATAGTTGTTAAGGAGGGAGGCAGTTTCAGAAGCAGTGTTGTTTGGAAAGGAGTTGGGAGTAGGGGGTTACCTGGGTAGAGTAGGTTGCTGATGGTTGTCCAGAATGTTTTGTGGATGTTTGTGTGGGCTACTGTGGTTAGAGGAAAAACAGCTCTCTTGTCTTTGTTGATAAGTTTTTTAGCCAGGTTTCTGTGCTCTCTGTATGTCTGCAGTAAGAGAGAGGACTTGTTTTTAACCCAGGCTTTCCAGGAAGCATCTCTTTTGTGCATGATTTGAGTGGGTTTGTTTTGTTAGCCAGGGGGCATAGTTGGATTTGATTCTGATTTTTCTGGATGGAGCAACAGAATCAAGTGTGCCAAAAAAAATCTTACTGAAGGAATTTAGTGCCTCATTGAGAGGGAGGTGATAGAGGAAGGACCAACTAATGCCAGATAGTTTGGAGTTAAAGTTTTCTGGGTTGAAGTGGGTAAGGTTTCATAGTATGGTCTTTAGGTGAATGTTGTGTGAATCTGTATATGAAGGTTGGAGAGTGGTCACTTAATGAGTTGGGAAGTATACCAGGATTATGATAGAGGTGTGGAACTGAAGTAAGGATTCACTCAAGGATGAGTCTGGATGAGGAGTTTTTTTTTATTCAAGTAGGGGTGCAGTATGGTGAAAACCATGAAGGTTAAGACTATGGGTAGGGGATGAGGAAGACAGTTTAGTCCAGTCTATATTAATGTCTCCAAATATGATAGCTTTAAAAGGGATAAGGTGAGTAATCCAGGACAGGAATTTCTCTAGAATGGGAATATTATCGCCAGGGGGGATGTATATAGAAATTATGGCAATTTTTTTCTGAGGTTTGAGGTGACAATTTACGATGAGTATTTCAGCAGGTGAGAAGCAGGGAACTGAGATGGAGAGAGGGGACAGGTTAAGTAGCTCAGAATAGAGGATAGCAACCCCTCCATCCCATTTATTGGTTTTATCTGAGCAAAATATATTATAACCTGGAGGTAGGATTTCTGTGTTGAGGATGTGAGGTTTCAGCTAAGTTTCTGATAGGGCAAGAATATGAGGAGATGTGTTAGCTATCCAGGAGTGCAGGTCTGTTACTTTATTTACAATACATTGAATATTTAGAGAGAAGATTTTTAGGGATTTGGAAGGGGAATTACTGGTAGGAAGGGGTGAATTGGGGGTGGTATGAGTAGTGATGTTGTGCAAGGAAGATGGAGGAGACCCTGGGTTAGGGTGGATATTTCCATCCAAAATAAGAGTGTCAAAGAAAGTGAGAAGAGAAGAGAGTAAGTTCAGGGTAGTAGGAAATCTAGGAGAGAGATGAGTTAGAACAGGTAGGAACTTTGCAGAGGTCAGATGGTGAAACAGGGAAAGGGATGGTGAAACTAATTGGGGGTAAGAGATAGTATCAGTGTTAGGAGTATAGGGGAGAGTAGGTGAAGGGGTTGAAGCAGAGTGGTGAATGGTAAGAGGTTGTTTGAGAGAGGAAGAAGAGAAATGTGGTGAAGTGATAGAGTGGCCACATAACTAGAGAGTAGGCACGGAGAGGGAAGAGTGGTAGATGAGTCAATAATGCAGTGACTAAAAATAGTGAAAGCTAAGAAAGCAGAGAAGGTGTGACTAGAAATGAAAAGGAGTTAGTGAGAAGAGGAAGGGGGAGTAGTGAAAATATAATGGAGGAGAAATAGGAGGGAGTGGTTATAGGATTGAAGCAGGTGTTAGATTAGTTAGAGAGGGTGATTGGCTGGATAGGAGGAAAGGGTGTGATGTGTAAGAGTATATTTGTAAAGACAGAGGGGTGTGTGGGAATGGGGGTAGGGTAGGGGAGCGGAGAGAGCTTGAGCGGAGCAAGGGCGAATGGAGCTGGCAAAGCCAGGAGCAGAAGATCCCTATGCTTTGAAAAAGTGGGGCTTGCACTTAAGTTTATCAGTGAGAAAAGTGTTTAGAGTGGAGAGACTAGGTGAGTACAGACAGATGTTGATAATGTATGAAGTGAAACCTTGGTTTAGAAAAGAGAGGAGACAGGCAGCAAAGCCTTAGCCTTTAGCACACTTTCCTGAAGTGAGTTAGGTGCCAAAGTGATACAGAGACTAGGGAGAGAGATGCATACTCAGTGTGGGTGGAAGAAACGTGGTGGTGATGGGGGGGTTAGTGAGCCAAGAAATACGTGTGCATGCCACAGCCTAGATTAATTTGCAAAAAAAGACAAACAATGCTTTTAAAACCAGGTGAGGAAGAAGCAACTTGGACATGTACATAAAGCTTGTGATGGTGTTTTTCTTTTGTTTTTGATGTGCTTAGGGTCCTTCAGGAGGCCAGGAAATGCAATACTAGGAATTCTTACTTTTCCAAATGGAAGAGGTTTTCTGTTTGGTGTCTTTCTTGTAACTTGGATCCACTTTCTGTGGATGTTCCTTTGGTTCTCTCTTATCTGTGTGAGTTGCTCAGTGCTGGGTTGGCTTATTTGTCTTTTAAAGCTCAGTTATCAGCTATCCTATCTCTGCTTCTCTGCATTTATCTCCTCCTTTGGCTTCTAGATTTGAAGCTAAACAATTCCTTAAAGGTGTCCTTCATATTAGACTCCCGGGAAGCATGTTTCTTCTCCTTGGGATCTTAATTTTGTTTTGGAAAAATTGACTCAGGCTCCTTCTGAGCCTTCAGCCTCAGCTTTCTTGCAACTTCCTCTTGAATGACTGTACTTTTATTACACATTACTTCTGCCAGGCGAGTGTCTGGGCTTCAAGCCGATATGGCTTGTCCTCTTTATTTTTGGTATTTCATAAGGAAAGGGTATCCTTGCGTACTAATCCTTCTTTTATGCCCAAGGTGGTTAATGAGTTGTCCTTTAATCAGTCTATACATTTGCCCACTTTTTCCCCTTCTCTGCAATCTGCCAGTGAGAAGGTGCTGCACACATTGGATATGCATAGACAACTCAGATTTTATTTGTATAAAACTAAGAATATTAGGAAATCTGATCAGTTGTTTGATTCCTTTCATCCTAGGTCCTTTGATTATCTGTGTCCAAGCAAATGATTTCTTCTTGGCTCTCTAAAGTTATTTATTTTTGTTATTCCTTTTATGGTAAGAACCTTCCCTATTCTGTTAAGGCTCATTCTACTAGAGCTGTGGCTCCTGCTGGTGTTTTCTCAAGGGCTTGGATACAACTCTATTCTTGAGGCAGCTACCTGGACTTCTGTCATACATTTACCAAGCATTACAAGTTGGATGGAATCTCCAGAGGTAGAGCTAGATTTGCTAGAGCGATCCTTCATGGCTTCCTAGAGGGCTCTGATGGTCCTTCCTCCTCCCAAATTTCTTCCTGAGCTTTGGCATTCTCCCTAATGTAATGAATACAGCACCAGTGAAATTGAAAGACATAGTACAGTTGTGTAAAATCATACCATAACAGTTGATGTCCTTTTCTTCACTGTTGCAGTATTCACTCCCTCTTGCCTCCCCCTGGTCCATTTGTCTTCTGGATGGACAGGTTTTCTCATTTTTTTTCCTCGGACTGGCATTCCTACTGGGGCTCCCGGTTATGAGGATGGTAATTCCGAATGTCACCTTTATGTCTTACACTATGCAAGGAGCATAAGTGTGATGTACAGCATACCTTAAGGCAACCTAAGGGTTTGGTATACTGGCTGGACATCAGGCCACCCTTGGCAGGGGATCTCTAATGTAATGAATACTGCAACAGTGAAGAGAAGGACATCTACCATTATGTAAGATTTTACATAGCTGTACTGTACTGACTAAGTTTTTAAATATTTTAGATAACTTTACTGTACTGACTATATGTTTTAAAGAAGTTGACTTAAGAATACAAATTTATTCTTTGCCATTTTTTTATAGAATGGTTTGAATGTGGCATCACAGTAACATTATCTGCAAAGGATTTATTAATTGCATTGGAAAAAAAAAGATGATGGACTTAAATTACAAAACTGAAGACCAATCACTTTATATAATGTTAATTATAAATTACCTGCAAAAGTTTTTGTGCAACTTAGGTTTCTGCAAAGGATATTTTACAATGTAGATAAATAAATATGGCTGATATAGTCAGCCAGTTTTGGAAATGTTTATCTGAGTAAAATTCCCCCCAAAGAATCTTTCCAGATTTGAATAAAACTTGGCAATTCCAGATCTGTCATTTCAAATCCTAAGGGACCTTAGTGTAGCCACCCCTCCATGTAAACTTCCTCCTTAAACTTTTTATTTCCATATACTATAAGAAAATGGAGGGGATAAAGTTTTTTTTTTATTTTATTACCTTTATTAAATTATCATTTAAAGCATGGGAGGCACACATTAATAGAAAAGAAAGCAAACCATGTTAAATTGTTTTCATATTCATGCATTATACATTACATATACGTTTCCTATCTTTCTAACAATTATTATTCTTTCCAATGGTACATAAATTGGCAATAAAGTATGTTGATAAAAAAGCCAGTGAGGATATATCTTTCAGCTTGAAACAGTTAATTCAATCTGCAAATAAAAATGTTGCAGCAAACCATTTTCAACTACTTGTTTCCCAGAATGGTATAGTATGGTATGTTACATCAATTTGTTTTATATGGTTTCCTGAAAAATAGATGAGTAATTCCATCCTAAACATTTCATGTTATGAGTTATTTCAACACATATATTAATGAATTGACCCTCAGAAAAGAGTATCACCATAGGTTTCTTAGGGTTTAACTTTTATCAGTCAAGCTGGAAAAATATCGAGCCAGGCTAAAAAAAAAGTTTGGATTGAGGAAAAGGTGAAGTCTGTAGTAATTATCAAATCACCAGCATAGAATATGAACTTGATAGCAAAGTTTTTAATTGGGAATGGAATTACTTCTTTAGTGTCCTGAACACCTTGCATTTCTACATCATTTTTGTCCCATGTCTAATCTTTCTCATAGGCTTTCACCTAGCTATATTTTAATTTATCATCTTTTCTGGTTCCTAAGTGGTGACAGTACACCCCTAAAAGGCAAAAGTAAAGTGGAGCCCTTGTTTGCCTTCTGTGTGATTCTTGAGCAAGTCACTTAACAGGATAGCTCTTGGAGGCAACTGGAAGTTTGGGTTCAGCTCATCAATGGCCCCTTGGGTCTGCAAACTAGCAAGTAACTTATGAATCAATGAACAGCAAACAGAATAGGATTAAGTGAGATAAGAAATAAAGTAGATGAAAACCATATGCTAATGGAATCAGATAACCAAGAATGTATGTTTTAAAAGCTGCCCATTTACAAGGAAAATGAAAATCTTGACAATGGTTTATAACCCAAATATTCTTTCATTTTATGAGTTGTTCCTGCGTTGTATATTTCAAGCAGTTTTACTATGTATTTGTAGATAAAAAATGCAGGCTTTGATGAGATAAGTGCATCAGAATCATGGAATACTCAGAAAGTATCATGCAATAAACTTTAAATTTTAGACATTTGTCAGTAAATACCAGGGGAACATAATGGATGCAATTATCTTTGAACTTGGCTAACCATAGTTAACTTTTTAAAATTAAATATAGGTGGTTGTACTCACATTCCTATGGAAATTCCATTGCACATAAGTTAAAAATACTATTAATAGTGTGCAAATCTTATAGTTTTCACTCATTGTCTTTGTTTAATTCTTTGTACCATGAAATCACTCACCAAAATTATGTTACTAGCCTGCAATGCTTGTAGATAGACATGCAACTAAGGAAACAGCTTCTGGAATAGAGGACGGATAAAAATCCAAATGAAAAAAATCCCTTGCTAGTTTACCATGATAAACATAATTCTGCTTTGCTGATCTATAATTTGGTTTAATAGTTACAATCCAAGCTTACTGAAGATAATGGATGTCCCAACAAATATATAGCTTACAGAATCCCTCATAACCTTTTGAAAATTCTCATTAGACAATAACAAAATATTTCTGTTCCAAATCTATTTCTTGAAAAAAAAATAATATATATAATATATATATATATATATATATATATATATATATATATATATATATTTATATATGGGCCATCTTCAGATGGTCGAACTTTTAAAAGCTCGACTTTCATATGGCTGAGACCATATGATCGAACTTTTAAAAGCTCAACTGGTCTGAATGGGGATCTCCATAGAGCATGGAACAGGAAGATTTCCATTTAGCACAATGCAGTGCGATCTTGGAATTGGTATATTTAAATAGCAAGGGGTGTGGGGGTGCAGGGGGGCTTGTCCCCCTGCTAGTAAAAGGAAAGAGAGAAGGGGAGAGAAAGATAGAGAAAGATAATTCTATGTTTTTTGAATTTGTGGTTTATCAGTATTAACTGTGGAATACTAGGGCGACAGGATCAAGGCATGTAGCTCCTTGTTGGATTCCCCCACTATGTTCAATGAGGGCATACGATTTTAATGAAGGAGAAGCAGGGAAACTAGAAATTAAAATGTTGTCATCACATCTCTTAACCTTTTTTTTGTCACAAAATAATATGAATTTGTGAAAAGTATTTTAGTTTCAGAAAGATAGACTCATGCAAGTTCTGATAAAACAAAATAGGAGATGCTGGTAGATGCACTTATGATGCCTCATTGCAGTTTGTAAAAAATAAAAAAGACATTTCTGTCACATGCTGTGCAGAAACAAACTATCAGTGCATGGTTTTGGTAAGTTGTAGCATGGCCAGGCCTGTAAACCATAACCATTTTCACTCTAGCCACCTGTGGCACATTCAACATTTCAGCTAGTTCTGATAACACCAGGAGATACCAAATTATCAAATAAATCTGGCACCCTCAGAGCTATCAGATTCAGTTTTCCAGCTTTAAATCCATGCTGAAATTGATTTCTTTAGCACTAAACATTGTTTTAAGGTGGATGTTCTCCTGTTTAGTTTGTACATTATCTAATTTAATTCCCCCCTCTGAGGTTTGCTGTTAAGCTGCTGTTTCAGCTTGTTTATAGGTTTGTAGGTATTTACTAGGCTAATGATCACTACGGCCCTTGTAAGCTAAGCCTAGCTGTGCAACCCACATATGACCAACAAATTTGATTTATGTGAGGGTTAATTCACTGACTGCCTCTGTCCATCAGAGACATAGTCACCAGATCATGGGTTAATTTACGATTACCCATCCACTGGTCCAAGTTGTCCTTAAATAGTGATAGGGAGGAACTCTGCTTCAAATGGATGGGGAGATATAGCCAGAGGATGGGAATTCTCCGAGAAAGATATCTGTCTCTCCAACATGTTCTTTTTATGCCGCAAGCAAAATCTGGCTCTTTTGATCTGGTAGTTTTGATGCTGTTTGTTTTGCAGATGTGCAAAAAGTTAATCAAAATAGGGTCTAGGGATGCCTTGTATGCCAAGCAAAGATCAACTCTCAGAAGTCTGAGTAAAAAGACAGGGATTTGCAGTGATCAGTATAGGACATTGTGTTTACTCCCTGAATTATTTTTGTAAGGATCTTTGTGGACATTCCAGTTGCTCCATGTGTTTGGTCAGGTACATACCAATGGGGGCATTATACTCTATGATGGCTCTAATGAGGACTGAGTACAGTAGTACAATGACCCCTCTGGAGCTAGATGCCATGCCCTTGCTTATAAGTTGAGCAACATAGAAGGATTTTCTTAATACTGTGAACACATGTTGGTCAAAGGTTGGGTTACTATCTCTATGAGTTCCCAGGTCCCTGACTAATAAATCAACTTTTAGGGGTGTTTTATTGATGACATGGTTACCCAGGGTGGCCAGCTTCCCAAAAGGTACTATAATGCTTTTGAGTTTTAAACCATGGCTTTGGCACCAAACATGTGTTTGTGTTAGACCTTTCTGAAGGGTGTTCTCATCTTGGCGGGATTCATTGACTGCTCACAGTTTGCAATCATTTGTGAACTTGGTTAGCACTAGACCTTTGACATTGGTTTTGACATCCGAGAAGTAGATGCCAAATAAGAGTGGGCCTAGCATAGAGCCTTGGGGGACTCCACTGGTGACTGGCTTTTTTGTGGCAGTAGCCTCACTGATTTTACTCTCCTGGGTGCTATCAGTGAGCCAGTTAGCTATAGAGCATGTTATAAAGGGGTTTATAACTAGTGCCCAAGTGAGGTATTGTATCAAATGCTTTAACCAGATCTAGATAGGCAGTATACACGGTTTTCACCTCATTAGTTACCCTTTCAAAAAAAGTATACCAGATTCAGTAAGTATAACCTTTCTTTGACAAAGTCAAATTGGGACGGATCCAGTGTCTGGAGGTTTCCTATGTCCTTGTTGATAATTTCCATGATATTGCTTTCAATAGCTTTACAAATAAGACTAGTCAGACTAATGGGTCCGCAGTTTCCAGCATCTTCTGACGGTTCCCCCTTATGAAGGGGGATGACAATGACAGTCCTCCATTCATATGGCACAAAGCCTGTTTTAAGACTATAGTTAAATAGTGACTCCAGGGGTCTTGATACATCATATTTTAGACTGTTCAGGAGGCATCCTGGGATGTTACTGGGGCCCATTGAGGCTGTGTTCCTGGACTAAGCGAGCACAGACAATACATGCTCTCAAGTTATAGTCAGATGGATTGAGGGTGTTTCTTAGGGGATGGTTGGGAGTGAGATAGGGTAAAGTTGGAAATGAATTTGTCCACTAATGGGTTTGCTATATCTCCAGTCTCAGCAAATGTGGCATCATGTAGCACCATTAACCATTAGTTCAGCACACTGCTTTGTGCTGCCCTTGAGGTTTCTGACATAGCTGAAGAAGGCCTTATGGTTATCTTTCACCTGGGAGGCTGTCTTAACCTCAAGATTTTTATTGCTTGACCTAATTATCCCTCTTAGTTGCCTATTTAGTTTAAACATAAAGTTTTTGTCTTTATGGGAACTACCTTTCTTGATTTTTGCCATATTTTTTTCCTTTTGTATATGCTGTTTAATATGAGATGCCACCAAGGCAGTTTGCTTCTGGGGCTAGTCCTGGGCTTACTTCTGTTACGTATAACAGCTTCTGTGCAGCCATTGACATGATTGTACAGAGTTTTTGAGAACAATTCAGCATAGGCTGCTGTGTTCTCAGAGTTTGATGGGGCATTGAATTTTGAGAAACCATCACTTAATAAAAGGTAATCTGCCTTGGAATAGCTTCTAACTGTTATTGGTTTTAATGGGATTATGGAGTGGATTTTGATTTTGAAGGAGATAACTTTATTATCAGACCTTACCATGGATGATGAGACAGGGGGAGGGGGGTACAGTGTTCTCTTATATTTGTGACCACAAGGTCCAGTATGTTGGAGCCTGTGGTGGGCATATTCACTATTTGGTCAAGAGTGTTTGTATTTAGAAAGTTCAGGAATCTCTGTGCCTGTAGATTTGAGTCTGTTTAGGATTCCTCATCTAGAGAGGGTAATTAAAGTCTCCATGAGTGGGGTGTTAGATTGGATGGTAAGTATCTCCAGTAGGTCCAAGTATGGATTGTTCGCTTATTGGGACATGAAGAGTGACCTATAGCTGGCTAGGATATGGCACGGGATTTTGGCTATGGTAATCTGCACATGGAGGAACTCCAGCATGTCATCCTGTCTGACCACCCTAGAAGTATGCTTGCTGTTCTGAAAAAATTAATTTCTTATTATTTTCTACATCACTATTTATTTCTTGAAATCCTTGTACAACTTAGTAAAGTTGTTTAATTTTTGATAACATAACGTTGGCCCACCTTGGAATTTGAAGTTGCATTTCCCTCTGAGCATTTGCATTCTGTACCTTGGCAGGTCTGTTAATTGTGGAAATATCTCTGTCAGCTTTATTGGAGTTACAACACGCTGCCTCACTTTCTGTCTCACTTTCCAAATTATAAGACACATGCTGTGAAAAAAAGATGTTAGTTACAGTGTACATCTAGTCCTGCAGTTCAAGCATCAGGTTTCTTGAAGTTTCTGTCTAATCCAAGTTAGTCTACATTTCCTTTTCTGTGGAGAGAGCTGGGGAACTGACAATCTTCTGCTAAAGCATTTCATGCAAGGGCGACTGAGCTTGGTACTTTGATTTTATTTGTTGCTCCAATGGACTATACACATCTATGGATGCATCCGTTATATATTTAAATATTTTCCCCAAGCAAAATGTTCTGTTTGTTTTACAGATCTTTGAGGGCAGACTTGCTGTGAAGATATACTTCACACAATTGCACTTATGCTGTTTCAAAAAACACCTACTTTCACTGGACTGGGCTTCCTTTAACTACACTTCTTTATGAACTGTTTCTGCATACTTTTTGTGGAAAAAAGGCAGGAAACACCATTTCTTTTTGCCTGAGAGCACATTAATTCAGAGTAACCCCAGCAAAACTCTGGCTTCCGAGTACTCTGCCTGTAACATGACTAGCATGCCATCCTTCTTCTGATTGTTTTCCCCAAAATATGAAGCAAATTCTTATAATTTATCAGATTAATGAACAGAAGACATTACAGTCTCAGAAACAGTGAACCTGATAAAACAATATTGTAACTGAGGAGACAAGCAGATACCCCCCCCCCCCCAGAGGAATAGATACTTTGAATATATAAGGGCTAAGTGTCCTTACCTCTGAGCAAACCCTTCTCTTATTCATTAAATTACTATGGTATACTTTATGGAGCAAATTATTTGTAACTATTTTATCAGCGTAACTGTCTCTTTAATATGTTTTGTTTTCCTACCCTTCTCTTTGTTTTTATCAGAGCGAACAGCTCTTTGGAATCTGTAGGAAGGAGACAGACTAACTGCCCGGGGCAAACGGCATGGATGGTGTTATTATTCTGGGGGCCCCAGCAAACTTCAGCTTGTAGGCCTGTCCAACAAAACTACACCCACATGACACTAATATACATTCAGAAATTACTTTTGCATGCTACATTAATGTTCTTTGATGTACATATTAAAATATACACTACTAACTTTTAAAATCATGAGTGGCAGAATCTAAGTTACAATGTTGTTATACGTTGTCAGTCTTCTGTACTGCATCAAAGTAGCCAGCATGAGAGAGCCATTCAAACTGCAACGCTGTTTGCAGCTACACAAGTATATCACGTAGCTCAGGTATATATATGAATTACAGCATTTCAGGTGTAGACATGAATTATAGCATTTCAGGTATAGCCATGAAATACAGCATTTCTAAGTATGTCAATGCAAGCCTATACACAGAACGACAGCACTCAGAAACCCATTATAATAGCTTCCACTGAGGGTTTGTAACAGGATTTCTGTCATTGCAAGTGTTCACTCTTAACAGCCTCAGAAGTCCCCTGTTATATACAAATAGGACATCTTAATGCAAGTACTTTCTGCGGGAGACAAGACCCTCTGCACTCTTCGTGTGGAGAGCAATTCCTCCACATACCTGTCAACTTCCTAGCACAAGAAATCTGGTCAATGCCTATAATAATAATGGAGAAAAAAGGCCAAAAATAGAAAGATTTTAAGTATTGCTCATAAACTTAGCAAGTTTCTAGAATAGCAGGATTTGTGTTAGCATGCATTTAATGAAGGATATCCGAAACTCAAATGTATGTCATTATTTAGTGACTTCAATCCTAAGTGATTTTCCAGAAAACCACAGATTTTATGAGGAGCAGACCAAAAATATGAAGCAAAAATCTGGACACTGTGAAAATCTGGACAGCTGAGAGGTATAGCACCCACATATCCTGAAATTATACAGGCCATAGTCACACAAGCATCCCCAAGACAGTACAAAGTGGTCTTGAGCACTCATTTGTTTCAGTCTATCAGAAATGATTAAGTGATTTCTGAGACTTCATGGATCAGGGGCAGATAGAGAGGTCACTGTACTATTGTACTGGAAGAGTTGCAAGCTGTTATTCAGCATGTACATAATGGATGGCCAAATCACTGGACCCAAACCAAGCAGCTTACGCACATATATGTTATAGTCAGACCACAGTTATCAAAGCATGATGGCTTATTGTTATATTATTACAGAAACATGGACATTTAATGCCAATGTCATCGCCACATGTTCTTTGGCAAAAAAAACCCACTGCTGACATTTGTGAATCTGAAGGCATGAAGTATTTTGTTGTTGCGGTTATTGATTACTATTTATGTGGCACAGAAATAATTCAATTACCAACTAAAACAGACAATAGCCAGATTCAAGACTATCCCCCGGATTTACAATTCTTCCATACAGGACTAACTTAGTCCTGCATGGAGGTGGCCATTCAGGAGCAGGATGGCAGCACGCCATGCATATTAATGAGGTGCCCTGCCTGAGCTCCTAATCTTACACAGAGCATGTAAGAGTGCAGGGGGCATGGCTTAGAGCAGAGCTCTCAGAATATACATGCCCCCGCAATGAAGAACAGCAGAAAGGGCTAAGAAATGAGTGAGACTGCTCATAGGTGTCCGCATATCCCCACCAACATTCCCCTTGGTGTACAACAGCAAGTAAATACAAATAAAATGAACAAACCTTTTTTTTTATTTTTTTAAAAATCCGATTAAAGCTAACCATAGGTGTGCAGGTGTGCCCATTGCTTAGCTACTGTTAATGCAGCTTAAATGGCTGAAGAGGATAACGAGGAAGATATATGCAAATGAAGCAGCACAGCAATAGTGTAGTGGGCAGAGCATTCGCCTTACGAGCAGGCATTCCAGTTTGAGTCAAACTGCAGCACATACCATTTTCCATGGCAAAGCACATTATGACTAATATTTTCATTGCATAACCCACTAAATAACATATATTTATGAACTGGAGTACTGCAGGAAATGCACATGTGAGATATCAGTGTCATAAAGAATAAATCACTAGTAAGCAGATTTAAGCACCAATAAGCAGTAGTAAGCATATTTAAGTACTAGTAAGTGAGTTTAAGCTTGTTTGCACGGGGGTAAGCAATGAGTACACAGGTTAAGCAATTCTGAAGCTAACTCTCTGTAAGCATATGTAACTGGAGGTTAGCATTGTTTACCCTCACGCAAACCCATGCAAACCCGCTTACAAATGCTCAAAAGTGCCTTAATCACTCTGTATCCAACGACCCTTGTTCTGCCCATCAACAAAATAAATAGCCTTGCAGGTCTTGAACCTAGGACCCTATACACTATAGCCACAGTAGTTAACCACCAAGCCATCACAACAGTAGAGAAGAATGAAGTACCAGCAAACAAGTCTTCACTATAGTAGATTCAAACTGAACTTGTGAAAGGAATCAGTATACAGACATATATTCCATAATCCACTACATAACATAAATATGTGAACTGGAGTACAGCACTAAGCCCAGAAGTCAGGTGTAATTGTAAAAGAGTATTGAAGTCCCTAATAAAACACAAGGACCCCAGGCAAAGTCAAATGTAAATAACACTAAACATTTCAGAGGCCAGCTTAGGAGGTGTAAGCAATGTGTAGGCCAGCTAACTCAATGTGCCCAGTGTTATATCCCTTTAAACAATGCCAACCTTAGGTAAGCAGGTTTGCCCATAGCTTAGCTTTTCAAAACTGGCCAATCACGAAAAAGTGTAGGAAATTGGCCCTACTTAAACCCAAGAGGCGGGAATACATTTCATAACTGGTTGTAGCTTCCCTTGCAGGCACTATGTTAGGAAGGGGAGAGGGTGTGCACTTTCAGGTGCAGTGCTGGTGCATCCAGGAGTCCAAGTCATGGCAAGACTCCTTGTCAAAGACCATGACCAGAGACTGCTGCAGGGCCAGTACCAGGGTTCCCAATATAAGGCGGAAGCCTGGGACCATCTCGCCCGTGACCTCACCAGTGCCACTGGCATACCCCGAGCTGGTGAGTAGGTCAGGTCAGGCATCACTATGCTGACCTGAAGCAGCATAAGGGGGACCTCTTGGACCAGTGGATCCAAGAGGCTAGAACAGCAGGGGCTGTACCAGCTGTGTGTAAGTATCACCCCATTATGTGTGTATTAATTGCCAGCTCATGTATATCATGGATAGGTATGGCTAAATATTCCTCTTATGTCCTCCACAGCTGCAAGTGAGCAGGCCATGAACCAGGAGGCCCATGGAAGTCATCTGGAGTGGTTGCAATGCGAGGCAGGTCAGTAATACTCTCGCATTTACTATCATAGGAAATAAATCTAAAAGTATTAGTAAATTAATTGCCTGTATAAAACCTGTATCATTTAAGTCAAGTACTGCATACACCAGAGAATATGGCAGGAAGAGTCTCATATAGTTTGTATGTAAATAAAAGCGTAGTAGCCTGACAATAAAGGTCTAACTGCTGGACTGCATGTGTATACTCTGGTATCATATGGTAATGTAGATTTGCAATCATGTAATAGTGCTGTTGTATTAATCATTACCCACACCGTGCACCATAAATAGAATGTGTAGGAATGCCTGTATATGACTGGTGTAATCTCCAGAGGCCATTTAGTACAACTGAGAGACACATAGACAGAAAAAAGGGAAATGCAGACAACAAAACCCAAATAGCACATGCAACTGAGATGTGAACTGTTGTTTTTTCTAGCACACACAGGCATGGTTCAAATCCTGCCAGTGGTAGTAGTCTGCATACAGAATCGTACCCCACAACTGTACATATATGTCCAGAATGTCCAGTAAAGTGGCCCATATCTGTTGCCTGTCAACCTGTCCCCTTGGGAAATCGGTGGGATGATCCCAGACGTATAGGCAGCAAACAGGAAATACAACTGATTGACACACATCTATGAGAACAAAGTTGGCACACTAGCAACTCCCCAAAACCTTATGAGACTAAGAAGCCAGGTATGTCCCATTTACACCCCCATCTTGTCAAGCAGTGGCCAGAGTGTGTACAGTAACAGAGTGAGATGTATGTGCATAATAGTAATGTGGAATCTGGTACTGTGTGTGGCAACAATTAGATAGTGCTAACAAACATTTCTCCCACAGGTCTGTCAGATACCAACACTGTGCCCAGAAATACAAGAATGATACCCTGTACTGGTACTGTTTACATTGGTATTGTATGGCATTGTGAGTGATGCAGTTGCTCTGAATAATGAGGTATTACTCATCACTGTCACCCACACTGTCCTACAAAATATAACTGTCTAGGAAATCTGTATAAGAGTGTTGTAATACAAGGTCAGAATGCAAAAGCACAGGGGAATTATAAGACAGAAAGCAGATAGGAGATATACAGCAATATCTATATAGCACACACAACTCTGATGCACAGTGTTTAAGTTGTAGCAGACATAGTCATGGTCTGAATCCTGGGAGTGGAAGTAGGCTGTATACAGAATCATAAAGCTGGAACAACAGGAATCAAATAAACAGCAACAAAGACAACAGGAACAAGTTCCACCAGGATTTATTGTAAGCAAGAAATCTCTCTCTCTGACGTCTCGGCCAAAGCCTTCAAGGAGAATGAAACACTTACATAAAAAAGCAACTTATATACACAGCATAATAAAATAATTACACAATCAATCAATTAACATAACAATTTAACAAGCTAATACTCTCCAGTTGAGCTCTTCATTTAGCCCAAAAGGAAACATAGTTTTAAACTTTAAAATATATACAGCTTCCTTCTGCACTAACCTAGTTTTAACATCAGTGTCATTAAACATAGAGACACAAACTTGTTCTAAAATAGTTCCTTTCAAACCCTCATTACATTTATTATGTGCTTCTAGAAAATGTACTGCAACTGGGCTGTCTTCTTTACCATTTTAATGTCCTTAAATGCTCAAAATCTAATTTTAAAGGCCCTCTTTGTTTCACCAATGTAAAACTTGTTGCAGGGGCATTGTAGAGCATAAATGACACCCACAGAATTACAATTAAATATACCCCGACTATCAAATTTAACATTATTAATAGAATTAAAATTAGATACAATATGCTTGCAGACCTTACATTTCCCACAGGGAAAAGTCCCAACTTTAACAGGTTCCATATACATTCTTAACAAAGGCATCATAATCCTAGCTCTTACAAGGAAATCTTTTATATTCTTACCCTTACGGTGAGAAAACTTCATATTTACATCAAGCCATTGTTGAACATTTCTAAGGGAACTAAAATAGAGCCAAAATTGGCTAACAATATCTAGAAACTGTTTGGTAAAGCAACCGTAAGTGGTGACAAAATAAATATTTTCTTTAGTTAAACCTGAATTATCTAGTTGTATCCTACTACACTTCTTCTGATAAGTAGATATTTCATGTCTAGGTTTAACCCCTGTACACAATCTTGTAAAACTGTAAAACTTGTAAAAATGTGCCTCTTGGTGGAATCCTTTTCCACTCGAGGTTATGGTAAAAATATTTTGGAAAAAAGTTTTACAAGATTGTGTACAGGGGTTAAACCTAGACATGAAATATCTACTTATCAGAAGAAGTGTAGTAGGATACAACTAGATAATTCAGGTTTAACTAAAGAAAATATTTATTTTGTCACCACTTACGGTTGCTTTACCAAACAGTTTCTAGATATTGTTAGCCAATTTTGGCTCTATTTTAGTTCCCTTAGAAATGTTCAACAATGGCTTGATGTAAATATGAAGTTTTCTTACCGTAAGGGTAAGAATATAAAAGATTTCCTTGTAAGAGCTAGGATTATGATGCCTTTGTTAAGAATGTATATGGAACCTGTTAAAGTTGGGACTTTCTGTGAAATGTAAGGTCTGCATATTGTATCTAATTTTAATTCTATTAATAATGTTAAATTTGATAGTCGTATATTTAATTGTAATTCTGTGGTGTCATTTATGCTCTACAATGCCCTGCAACAAGTTTTACATTGGTGACAAAGAGGGCCTTTAAAATTAGATTTTGAGCATTTAAGGACATTAAAATGGTAAAGAAGACAGCCCAGTTGCAGTACATTTTCTAGAAGCACATAATAAATGTAATGAGTTTGAAAGGAACTATCTTAGAACAAGTTTGTGTCTCTATGTTTAATGACACTGATGTTAAAACTAGGTTAGTGCAGAAGGAAGCTGTATATATTTTAAAGTTTAAAACTATGTTTCCTTTTGGGCTAAATGAAGAGCTCAACTGGAGAGTATTAGCTTGTTAAATTGTTATGTTAATTGATTGATTGTGTAATTATTTTATTATGCTGTGTATATAAGTTGCTTTTTTATGTAAGTGTTTCATTCTCCTTGAAGGCTTTGGCCGAGACGTCAGAGAGAGAGATTTCTTGCTTACAATAAATCCTGGTGGAACTTGTTCCTGTTGTCTTTGTTGCTGTATACAGAATCATACCCCACAACTGTACAGATGAAACCAGAATGCCCAGTATATGGGCCCATATCTGCTGCATGTCCCCCTGTCCCCATGGTATGATCCCAGATGTTTAGCCAGCAAACAGGGAATACAAGTGATTGTCCAAAATCTATGTGAACAAACCTGTCACTGTAGCAACTCCTGAAAATGTTAGGAGAGTAATAAGCCAAGTATATCCTATCTACACCTCCATGTTGTCAAGCTGTGACCAGAGTGTGTACAGTAACAGAGTGAGATGTATGTGCATAATACTAATGTGTAATCTGGAACTTTGCGTGACAACATTCAGGTAGTGCTAACAAACATTGCTCCCACAGGTACATCGGATATGAACACTGCACTGAGAAATAAAAAACATTATGCCCTGTACTGCTACTGGTATTCTAGGGAATCGTGAGTGTTGCAGTTTCTTTGAATAATAAAGTATCACCGATCATTGTCATCCACACTGTGCTACATAATATAACTGTGTAGGAAAGCATGCATATGTGTGTGTCAAGTCACTAAAGGTTGAAGAGGGCAATATTCTAGATATGTCCCGGTACACCTGCATGTGGTCAACACATGGCCAGAATCTGTGCAGAAAGAGTTGGATAGCTATGTGCACATCAACCCGGAATATGGGAGTATGTGTAGAAACAGTTAGTGTTAACATACATTCCCTCCACAGGTTTACCAGGTAAGAGGTGTATACTTCAGGTAAAACCAGATCATGTATAACGATGACGACAGCCATATCACTGTCCAAACTAAGGCTATAGGGTAGTGTAGTAAGACATGTAAGGTACAGATAACAGCACTGACTAGGAAAGTAATGTGGACTACAGGAATGTACTAGTTGTTAATTGACATCTTTCTCCCCCCCACCATATCTCCAACAATAAACAACATACCCACCCCAACCGGTATGTAATGACTCCAATGTTCTAATAATGCCCTATTGTTTGATAAATATTTAAATTTTTCCCATGCATGTGCTATATTGAATTATTCCATCATTGGTAGCATAGTGCCATCAATGTACCTGTAAGCCGTTCTTAATACCACTGTGGTCCCATATATGCATGTGTTCTGTTTGCTATGCAACTATTCCGTATCTGGTGTCTGGGTTAATGGGAATATCTATGCATGCTGATATACCTAACCCTGGAATGTGTTGACTATTACTAACCCACATATGATAATAAACTCTAAACACTATAGCACATTTGGGAAGGCTGGTCCCAGCAGACCCACCTGTCCCACCTCAGCTCCATGGCATCGGGCACCAGCATGTCTGGGACCCAACCCAGGACCTCCCTGTACATTGGTCCTGCACTACCTTCAGGTGGAACTGCCTCAGGGGATGGGACTCACCCCCCCGGGAGTGCATGCAGACAGGAACTTGTCACCCACCACCAGGTCCGGGTCGTGGTGTGTTGCGAGCTCAACCAGTATCTTGGTGATCTGCTACACCAGCTCGAGGGCCGTTTGTTGCATCTAGAGGGTCAAGCTGGCTCTGTGACTCAGCCCCCAGCACAGCCACCTTTGGGGCTGTGAAGGTGCAGTGGTGAGTGCCCATGGGTGGGGACCTCAGTCACACTGTTTCCACTAGGGGGTTCATAGGCATCCGATTTCCCAACATCCCTCCCCATCAAGGTGTTTACCCCACATGTGTCACATACCGCCCCTGTATGCATCTTGTTTGTCTTGTCTGTTAACCTACCCAACCTACCTCCCCAAATATACCTACTATCCCTCCCCAACATCCCACTCTCACCTGAAAAACAAAAGAAAAAAAGGGCAATCTGTTCCCAAAAAAAAATCTCATCCCATACATAGCTGTCCATTTTGCACATGTGTCTACTGGACACATGTAATCAGGTCTAATTGGCATCAAAACTTATTATTGTTGTCCACACCCCTCTCCCAGCAGTTTGAGTGTCCAAATCTACCTCCAAATTCAGTGTATATGCACAGCTGTTGCTGTAGAAGAAATGGGCAGCTATAGACCTTCCCCACACCCTTCCTGCACATCCCTAGCTATTTTCCCTACTGTCTTTCACTCTTTGTGCCCCTTTTTCACCACTTTCCTATCAAACTTTTTTCTTTTCTTTTAAAGAAATTAGCGTGGGGCTAAGCGGGAGTAAGCACTTTTAAGCAGCAGTAAGCGGGTTTAAGCCTGTTTGCGCAGGGGTAAGCAATGCCTACACATGTTAAGCAATTTAGAAGCTGAGTATAGGAAACAGTAACCGGAAGTTAACAATGCTTACCTCCGTGCAAACCCGCGTAAACCCGCTTACAACTGCTCAAAAGTGCCTTAATCACTCTGTATCCAACTGCCCTTGTTCTGCCCAGCAACAACATAAACAGTCTCAGCAAGGCACGAACCCAGGACCCTTCACACCATAGCCAAAGTGATTTACCACTAAGCCATGTCAGATATATATAACCCCGATGTTTATACAAACATATCACCCAGCCCAGTCATTCAACAGTACAGGGAATGTATTCCAACAAGTAGATGTATGTGTGTGTGTGTGTGTGTGTGTGTGTGTGTGTGTGTGTGTATATATTAATATCTAAACAGATAAAACATATCTATATATGTAGATATAGATTTATATATAGAAATATATACATATTATATATATATATATATATATATATATATATATATATATATATATATATATAAACATATATACATACAAATCCATACATCTATAGATATATATGTTTACATTTATATGTCTATACATATATATATTTATATATATATATATATATATATATATATATATATATAGATATATATATATATATATATATATATATATATATATATATATATATATATATACAACAAGTAATATGTATGTAAGCAGACATATATATATCTATATAGGTATATATGGACATACATCTGTAGATAATGGGAACATAACAAAAACATATATGTCCACATGCACTGCTAATGAGGTTGAGAGGCCCCAATCAACATACGTCTTGTATGAATAGGTATACCCCCATAGCCAAACACGTCTGTCCTGCAATACACTACCAACTGTTGCAGATCCCATAACCAGGCCCTGACATGACATGGGCACAAGATGTTTACAGTACTCCATCCCACCTGTATGATGCCAGGCTGGTATCAGTAACATATCATGCAGTACAGTCTGGCTCCCACAGTGAATGTACCATATGGAAACTATCAACATCCCTAGGATACATATACACAGACACATATATGCAGATACAGATATACGTATATATGTGTACATATATATAGATATATATGTAAGTACACATACACATGCAGAGAAATGTATAGTAAGATACATATGTAGAAGGTGCACACAATATGGAACAGTCACTATGCCTGCAGTTACCACCTTAACAACTGGACACTGTATGAGCCAGCCATACAAATGACAATCGTTGCCTGCAACATATACCCACAGAGAGGTCAAAGGATATAACACCACATACAGGTTTGCTTTATTTGTGTACTATTAAAGCTGTATATGCCATGTCATATAGCTGTTTAGACACTGACATTCATATAAACAGAGTAATGCAAAAGTGAAACAGTTATACTGATACAGTAGTCCAGAAAGATTTACAAGTGTTGCTGTCCAGGCCAAGGCCTTCAAGTCGTACAATAGTAAAGACAGACTGGGCCACAGGATACCAAACAATCAACAGTAAGTAATGCAGATGTATAGTTCAGCAGCCTCTGTCTGCACTCTGTACACAGCCCTTGGGGGGTAAAGAACTCAGCTGACACAATGGGATGCAACTGTTACATAACAAAGCATAACTGGCACCATCACAAGCACACTGACAGACAGAACAGTCTGTATGGCAGGAGGTGGTAGGCCTGCATGTACCCAAGGTGGATTGTATGGTAATGTACATCCAGATACCTTAAGGCAGTGTAGATATGGTGTGCATGGGTGGTCACATCTGATTTTATCATGTGTGCCATTGGCTACTGACAGACATCATAAGGACATCATAGGACAGTACCACTGCTAGCATGTAATGCTCCTGTGGACTACAGCAGAGATATTGGCCAATATATGTGGACAGTCTGACACACTCTGGACAGTCCAGAGGTATACACAGAACCCCTTAGTGCAAGACATGTGGACCAAGCCTGACAATGTGGATGTTAACAGCCATGTAGATGGGTATAACACGTAACTACTGGTACACATTTAGGTTCATAGGTTCATAGGCTGGTAATAGGCTATCTGCCCAAAGGTATTTAGAAGCCTAGCCAGAATGTGTTGGCTTTCGCCACCCCCTTAGATTAGTTCTCTGTGCCTCTGTCCAGCAAACCCACTGAAGTGATACCGAGGTAAACTTTGTTTGCCATCCACTCATCAAGGTTTCTTTTGAAGAATGTTAGTGAGGAGCTCTGCCTAATGTAGATTGGGATCTTGTTCCAAAGCATGGGAAGTCTCTGGGACAGGAATCTAGCCTTCCAGCACATCCTATTTATTGTTGTGGTGAGGTTTAAATCCCCAGAGCGTGTGGCTCGTGGGGATAAGATTTTCTTTAGGGGGAGCATGTCCATCAATTCTGGGTTGGACATGGCCTTGTATGTCAGGCAGAGATCACCTCTGAGTAGGCGGCATGCAACTGAGTACAACTGGAGTTTCTTCAGTCGAGCTGCATAGGGCATCTGTTTGAGGCCAGTGATCATCTTGGTGAGGTACCTCTGTGGTCTTACCAGCTGTTGCAGGTGTCTTGTAAGGTACATCCCAAATAGGGCATTGTACTCTATGATGTGTCTGATGAGTGATGAGTAGAGGGGCACAATGACCACTTTTGATCTGGATGTGAATCTTTTTGTGATTAGGTTGGCCACGTAGAAGGATTTTCTAACCACTTTGGCAATGTGATTATCAAAGGTGAGCTTACTATCTACTTGGGTCCCCAGATCCCTTATTACGTCTTCTGTATTTAGGGGACTACCACCTATGCGGTAGTTTGTGGGTACTTTGTTCTTTCCAAAGGGGATAACTATGCACATTTTGGCATTTAGCTTGAGGCCATGATTTTGACACCAGGTATCTGTCTCAGTGAGACCCTTTTGGAGGATGTCTGTGTCAGCCAGAGAGTCAATTATAGTCCCTAGTTTGCAGTCGTCTGTGAACTTGGTCAGCCATAGTCCTCCTGTGCTTGCCTGTACCTCTGGGAAGTATATGCCGAACCCGAACAGGAGGAGTCCTAGGACTGAGCCCTGGGGAATGCCACTTGTAACCGGTTTAGAGTCAGACCTAGCTCCCACAGCTCTCACCATGTGGGTTCTGTCCGTGAGCCAGTTGGCAACCCATCTTGTGATGTAGGGGTTTATGTTCAGGTTGGTGAGCTTGTCTAGAATACCTGAATGGGGAATGGTGTCAAAGGCCTTAATGAGGTCTAGGCAGGCTGTGTGTACCACCTTTCCCTCGTTTGTAGCCTTGGTAACTGTCTCAAAGAAATCTACCAGGTTTAGGAGGCATGATCTGCCTTTAACAAAGCCAAACTGGGTAGGGTCCAGTGTTTGGAGGTTCCCAATGTCTGTTAATGAATTCCATGATGATGCGCTCCATAGCCTTGCAGACGAAGCTAGTCAGGCTTATAGGGTGATAGTTCCTGGGGTCTGTTGTGGCTCCCCCTTTGTGGAGCAGAATAACCGTTGCTGTGCGCCACTCTATGGGTATGTAGCCTGTGGAGAGGCTGAGTTTGAACAGTGTGTTTTGGTGAGGGGTTAGTTCGTCTTTGAGCTCGTGTAGGACGCAGCCTGGGACACCATTCGGTCCCATTGATGCTGTGTTTTTGGCTTTGGAGAGGGCTGTTTTAAAATAAGTGTCTGTGATTTCAAGGACTCTACATTCTTCTGGTATGGTTATGGGCTCTTTTGGGGGTGAGAGGGGGTGAAGTTTGCACTGAAACTGTCTGCCAGGATGTTGGTGATATCGGTCGGTTCAGTGTATTTTGTGCTATTCTGCACTAACTCTGAGCAGATCTGAGCATTGCCACTTGCCCCCATAGGTTATGCATTGACACACCCCTGTCTATCCTGACACATATGATAACTGCTGGTACAGAGGTGCCATGGCCACATACTAGCCATTAGATATTGACATACATCTGTACAGCATTCCACTGCTCTGTCTGGCATACATGACTGTTATGGTGGCCTAGCAGCAGTACATCTGGCAAGTATCTGGACATGACCTCTCACGGGGTAAGTACCCTAAGCTGCTAGGCATGTAACAACGCACTGTGCAGGCTACAGGCAGACTGGCTCAACACTGGCCTACACTTCCTATGGGGGAATGCACATGTACCAGCATGTATAGCAGGTTCTACAGGCATGTCACAGCACAAAGTATGATACACCTGTGTGAAAGTGCATAACTGCAATGAATGTGAACACAGCCACATCAACATATGGTAAACTAGCGTAATATTACAGTATATGGACTGTCTGTGCAACAACATCCTCATATGTGCCACTCACACACTAACCCTACATATACTGGGCCGCTCCATAGTGTTGTCCGAAGCCTGTCTGTGGTATGGGACATGTGTGTGTATGGCCCTACAAACGTGTAAGCCGATAGGGTAACATACAGTGGAGCAGCATGTAACATCAGAGAGAACAGGACCACGAACAATGACATCTACCTCAGTCTGTACACAGGCCAAAGTACATATGAACAATACACACAGTGTCAACAATCACCATGAGTACACAGTCCTCAATACTGTACACGCAATCACAGAATGTCCAGGTATGATGACACTAATTATGGTGTACAGCACATATGCACCTCTTACTGCATGACATATATACAAATGTTGACAGAGTTGTGGCTGGAGGCACATACACAGTGCCAATATTGACATGTTGCTGTGATACCCTCATACATTTACTGTTGTAACAGGGTTTGTTGCAACATATGTCCTATGAGGGATATGAAGCCAGTAACTCTCATGGCTGTCACCATCTACGGACTGCAATCCTCACACTACCTTTTGCAGTTCACAGACAGGTGCTCTGTGGGTAACACATGAAACAAAAGGCACCACACACTGCCCAGTCTGCAGACAACCCTACAGATGGGGGTTTCCTCATAAACATAGCACTGACATGGCAGCTATTAAAACATGTAAGGCAGCCATATCCACACACACACCCTGTTAAACCAACAGTACTCCAAATGCAGTACAGCAGCACTTACAGTCTGTAGTCAGGTCAGGCACATCACCCTCCTGTGTGTTGCCCTGTTTCCACAGTGACTGTTGTTAGAGGTAGATTCTCAATCCACCTGCGATACTGTTTGCTAAACAATGAATCGAGTTCCTGCTCACAGTGAATGTAAAGGCCCAACACCAACATGATGTTCTTAGATATTGGAGTGTGTTTCCATGCAATTGGCTATGGGAATGTTACCACAGCTGTTCCACATGCAATCAGCTAGAGGAGGGCTGCAATCCATGCAGAGGCCATCAGCTGATCATGAGCAGCACTTAAAATAGACATGTTTCTGTCTAAGTACAGCAGGTGTAAGAGTCCACATCCACCAGAGAGGGAGTGAGAGAGGCAGACAGAGGCAAAGAATAGTCAGGGAGGGGTGGGTGAGTAAAACATAAGCATGTTTGTGTCACACACCTACCAGTACAGGCTATCAACCCCCTGATGACTATGTAGTGCTATCACATGTCTTATGCAGTTATTGGATGCACCACATAGGTTACATGTTGAGGAGCCCTCAAAACGTATATGTGATGGTGAGTGACATTTACAACAGGGATAGGGTAGCTATATGGTAGGTGTAGTACACGTGCCTGTCCACATGAACAGTTGCCAGTGTCAACACAGCTACACTCTCACAGGGACGCATACACATTGATACACTTGGCAGGGCCAGGAATACAAATCATCACTAGTGAGATTGCCACAACACATTACAGTGCAGGTATCACGTGCACCGCAGGGGTCATACAGGGGTTATTTGGGCAAAGGGTACGTGGAGGTGACTGACATCAGACAACATGCTTCAGTATGCCAATGGGGGTTGTACTGAGTGTGAATGTGGTCATACGCATCACACTACCCACACACACACACACACACACACACACACACACACACACACACACACACACACACACACAGGGTGCCAGTACTGACATGCATGGGTGCAGTGCTGCACGGGTGTGTCATGGTCAACTGTGCCAGATGGCTATACAAGGCTAGGTGATGGGTATACCCTGGCATCAGGCCACATGACAATGGTCTTCATTGTGGCTCAGGGATGTAGTGTCTGGATCTGATCACACAGGTGGGTATTGTATTCACCATCCAGTCAACTGGGTGACTATTACATGCAGCCATTGCTGTACATTGCTTGCCATGTATGTGTTCCTTAGTCCATGACATGGATGGTGTCTGAGATGTGCACATCTCCCACATGCATGTACAGTGACATGTGGAACTGTACCTGGGGTGTCTGGCCCATGGTTGTGTACACAGATTATTATCATCAGATATGCCGGTCCTGGCCTCATGTGGCGGGAACTGTTAATGGATGGCAGGTTGACCCAGCACCTACATTGATAGCATCCTACCAATATTCCCTGGTGTCGGTGGCATCTGTCCATACAGGGCGTGTTTTCCAGGCATGGTATGTCCTTTGTGGGTCACATTTGAAGGCACCACAGGTGTTGCAGGTGTCCAGTGGGGAACATGGGGAAGGTGCACTCTCGGCATGTACATACCTATTGGACTGATGGTCGGGGTGCCATGCCCACTGTAGCCCACTGCAATCACACCATGGTTACTATCACTGGGCAATATGCAGGGTACTACTAACATAGCCACTGTTGCCTAGGCAAGTGTGTGTGTGTGTGTGTGTGTGTGTGTGTGTGTGTGTATGAGACATGGGTTGAGAGTGTTATCTGGGTAATACTAGGGTCACTAACTTTGTTCGCCTGCCCTTGATGTCAAATGTAGGGGTATGGATATGCACCCCAGCCTCTCGGCTATTTCACATCTGTTATCCCTGTACAGTGGACATTGTGATATATACTAGGGCCACCATATAAGAAATTTGCAAAACCCTCTCCCCATTGACTCCAGTTGTTACAAACTCACAACCACCTCCACACAGGATATGAATTACAAACACACAGACACACACCTGTCCTATCTGGGATTAGAACTCCTACCTGACTAGTTTATTACACTACAGCACTACGCAGTTATAGGATGCACCACACAGATTACTGGAGTACTTCTTCCCCAAAGGTGTATTTCACAGTGAATGACATCAGCAGGATTGCCAAAGTAGGGCATTTGAAGTGTAGTGAGTGTGACTAGCCTAAAATGCATTGCTCCCTACACAGACATAGATACACACACAAAACATCCACAACTGCCATGTGTGGGGATAGAACCCCTACCAGAGTTCTATATCACACTACAGCATGAAGCAGTTATAGGATGCACCACAGGGATAACTGGAGTACTCCTTCCCCAAAGGTGTATTTCACAGTGAATGACATCAGCAGGATTGCAAAAGTAGGGCATTTGAAGTGTAGTGAGTGTGACTAGCCTAAAAAGCATTGCTCTCTACACAGACACACACACACACACACACACACACACACACACACACACACACACACACACACACACACACACACAGCTGCCAACTCTGGGATTAGAACTCCTACCTAACTATTTTATCACACTATAGCAGTACACAGTTATAGGACTTGCCACAGAGGTTACTAGGCTACAACCTTTCCAAAGGTGTATTTCAAGGTGGATGACATCAGCGGCCTTGTCAAAGTAGGGCATTTTAATTGTAGAGAGTATGACTAGCCTAAAAAGCATTGCTCTCTACACAGACAGACACACACACACACACACACACACACACACACACACACACACACACACACACACACACACACACACACTTGCCAAGTCTGGGATTAGAACTCCTACCCAACTATTTTATCACACTACAGCAGTACGCAGTTAAAGGATGCACCATGGAGATTACTGGGTTACAACCTTCCCAAAGCTGTATTTCACAGTGGATGACCTCAGCAGGCTTGTCATAGTAGGTCTATGGGGAGGCCAGTGTGTGTGCATGGGCCATAACCCATTCATCTAAGGGTTGACACACCACATGTGGGTACACGCAGGGCCATATTCCACAGGTACATGTATACAGCAGTTAGATGACAACTTCCTTGTACAGTCATGTTGCACAGCTAGCACTTTCACCACATAGTCGGTACTGCTGACAGATATTGTTGGCTAGTATCTACAGTGAGTGACATCTGAACCTCATGTGATTGTAGCCATTTGGCTGTGTGCTGGGTAGGACAGGCCTGGATGGCTCCTTGTCACAGTCACTCTCTTCCACACATCTATGTACATCTACTTTTGACTTATTATAGTGTGTTGTCCTTGAATATATGTCTGTATTCCTATCCACTGTGTGTGCAAAGCATGAGTGGTGCATACTGAGGAGTGTCTGCACTAACATCTGAAACTGCCAGATATGTCTGGTCCACTGTTGTTTGCAGAAGTGGGCCTCATGTCTGTAAGTGTGTGAGCATGCCCAGTATGACCTTTCAGTATGTTGTTGTCTGACATTGCCTTTATTTCTCTAAGTGTGTGAGCATGCCCAGTATGCCCTTCTGTATTGCATGTGTGGATCGATTCCAGGTAGTTTGCACTCCAGTGCAGACCTTTGTGTTGTACACCTACAGGTAGCAAACTGTTTCTGCAGGGTATCCATTGATCATTTGGCAATATGGGGACAAGGTGTATAGGGGTTAGTGAGTACTGTAGGTGATTAAGTCTGTGCTGCTTCAGCTACATGGTATTGCTGTTAGTAGAGATATTCAGACATGTGTACTATTATACACTGAGATGTTTTCTGTCATCATGTACTGTCAGATGAACATTCCTGCTCACAGTGATGTCTTGGGGGACAAGGGTGACTGCAGCTGTGTGCAGTACTGTGGGCAGACTCCTACATATTCATAGTAGGTTATGCCATCTTACAGGGGGTGCTGCAGACACTTGCTACTGGTTCTGTGCATCTGGTTCAGCACCTTGGTACACTGCTGGCAGGGGATCCCATACATGTACATCCATCAACATGACAGTATAGCCTTATATTGCTATGGCAATACCTCACAGCTGTACAGATTCACACAGATTACCCAGTGGCAGGAGCCATGAGTCAGGACATTACCCCTATTGTGGTGTATGGGCAGGTATGTAGGCACCCATTTATGTGTTTACAGCCAGGGATAGTGTGTGCACACAGCTTTGTGTCAGAACTTGCACATTCTATGCTACCCACGCTCTGCCCCCCCCCGTTATTCTCTCCTCTTCCTTACATTATGCATACATTCTCTGATACTTTCCCTGTGGTTATTACCCCATCATGGCTGTGTCTCGGTGTTGGTCGATAGTTCATGCAGTGGGACATGGTGGACATGTTACTGTGGTTTGTCCACATGGCCTTGCAAATGACGTATGTGGAGTGTGTTGTGTTGTTAATTGGGTGTCCATGACATAACATGCATTGGCATTACATGTGAGACACAGGCCCTTGGCAGAGGCCTGTGGGCCATTAGCTGTTGATGCAGGCCAGATGTGGCAGGCCGTTGCATTATATCTGTCCTATAGTCTCAGACCGTCATACAGTATATTCCCCTGGGGTGACAGGGTAGGTGTGCTAGATGTTCATGCCACTACCTTCTATTGGCCTTGATCAGTGG
Organism: Protopterus annectens; assembly: GCF_019279795.1. Lineage (NCBI taxonomy): Eukaryota > Metazoa > Chordata > Ceratodontiformes > Protopteridae > Protopterus > Protopterus annectens. Next base: position 138,475,778 of record NC_056746.1, read on the forward strand.
TGTGGATGCTGGCAGTGTGCTACCTAAAGCTGGTGACACACCTGCATGGGACACCTGCACTGCATGCTGCATTCTTTCGCTATTGCCATATGCAGCTGGGGTCATATTGTACCCCTTCCCCACAGCAGGGGTACAGCCAGAGAGGTACCTGTGGGTGGTGTTTGCATGAGCTGGGTGCATGTGTGCTATGGACACTACTTGCATTTGACATGCGGATATGCATTGGGCATTCCATTTATGCTTGCATGTGCAGGTACATCAGCTGTTTCCCAATACATCAGTCCTACCTCCTTTGTGATCTGCTAGTGTTTGGGCAGACAACACCGGTATCCCCTAGATAATGTGATGCATACCTATTTGTACTATTCCAAGAGTGTGTCCATTTCACAGTGACACAATATATACTGTATGTCTGGGGTACTTTCCCCTGTGTACTGCTTGTATATCTAGCCCAACAGCCATGCCATGTCAGTCTTTCAGATGGTGACTCATATTACCACCATACATTTGCAATGGCTTAATGCTAGCTTGTGTTATATTGGTGGGTATTGTGCTTGGCAATGCAGTTGTGAGGACTTGTCCCTGTCATCAGCGGTAGTGGGCAATGGCCACCAAGTCTTACCTCAACATGCATACATACTAACCACTCACAATATGAAACACACACCAACCTAACACACACATATCTGCATATTGTGCAGATGCTACAACCTATCCTGCTACCTTGGCCACCTCCGTGCTTCTGTGCTGCACTGGTATTATACCTACACATACATGTTCCTACATTTCTACAAAGGGTTGTGGGGGGGGGCACACCTGACTGTTACGGCGTGTGTACATCGGATTGGGGGGGCACACCAGACCATTACTACATACATACGTAGGGTTGGGGGGTGCACACCTGACTATTTCTACATTCCTACACAGGATTGAGGGGGGCACACCTGACTATTTCTAAGTTTCTACACAGGATTGGGGGGGCATACCTGACTGTTACTACATTTCTACACAGGATTGGGAGGGTACACCTGACTGTTATTACATTTCTACGTAGGATGGGGGGGCACACCTGACACTTGTACACATTTGCTATGACTGTACTGGCATGTCAGGTACTCCATTTCATTCTGTATTCTAACCTATCATGCTGACTTGAGGCATATCAGTGTACTACAAGTCTTATTTTTGATTGACCTACATATTAGTTTCTGACTTCCTACCCTTCAGAACTAAGATCCCACTGTCTGACCTGCTGTAGTCTAACTGTGTAGGCCTGGGGGGGGGGGTTACCCATAGGCATCATTTAGAGGCCATAGCACAGCCTTTGTTTGTGTTTGTCTACACCTGTCCTGCTGGCTGTGATTGTTGTTGGGCATGTGAACCCCCCTGACTGGCATGTGTGAGTCACTTACCTTGTGGGTGTCCCAGTATTGAGGGTGGTGCTGCAGGGCTGCCTATGTCGGATGCACATTGTACACTCCCTGCACATGGTTAAGCACAGGTAGTGTCATGTTTGGCATCCCTTTTACTGTATGTGAGAATCAGAGGGAGATGTTATTCCCTGGGTCCCTCTTGTGTCAGTGTATAAGCTATGCGTTGCCTCTTTGCCAAGGCCAGGGCATACTGGGCATGCCTCCTTTTACCTACTGGGGCAGGCTCAGGTTGTTTCTCCTTCAAGTCACTCTGTGCCTGTGCAGGCCTTGGCAATGGTGGGGGACTGTGTGGCCCTGCCCCATGCTATTCCTCCTGCTGCTGTTTCCTCAGGATCATATTGTGTAGCATGGCACATACGATGACAATTTGGGTACATGAAGCTGGTGAGTACTGCAAGGCTCCACTGGATGTGTCCAGGCACTGGAACCGTGACTTGAGCATCCCAAACACATGCTCTATTATAAGTCTGGTCTGTGCGTGTGCCTCATTATGGAGTTCTTGTTTGGGTGTGTGCATTTCTGATGGGTGTCATCAGCCATGGCTCCAGTGCGAATCCAGCATCCCTCACTAGGTGACCATGAGGGATGTCCCCAATAGCAAATCTCTGGTACAGCTGTGTCAGATAACAGATGTGGGAATCGTGATAGCTTCCAGGGCAGCCGGCACACACATTCATTATTATGCCCTGGGCATCACACACGACCTGGCAGTTGATGGATGGGAAGCCCTTGCGGTTGATGTAGACCCTACCCTGCTCACTGGCTGGTACTTTGATGCATATGTGCATGCAGTCTATAGCACCCACTACCTCCAGGTATTCTGCTTTTTGGTGGAACAGTTGCATATTGCTGGCCAAGGCCTCATGGGTGTTGGGGAAATATATGTGCTCATCGGCATGTGCTGACATGACATCCAGGAACTGGTGGAGTACCCTGGATGCTGATGCCTGTGAGATCCCCATCATATCCCCAGTTGGCCTTTGGAAGGTACCTGTAGCTAGTATTCTTAGGCCTACACATACCTTGGTATCCACTGGGATGGGTCCCCCTCTGTTAGTTCTGTGTGTCAGGCGTGGCCAGCACAGTTCAACGATTTGCTGTAGGACATCCCTGTCTACCCTATAGTGCTCCACTATCTTCAGCTCATGTAGCCCCTGGTAGGTTACCCTGAGTCTGTACACTCTTCTCCATCTCCTCACTGTGGGTTGGTCGACAGGATTCACATCCTTACCACCCTCAGCCTCTTCCACAAGTTGTTGTATAATAGCTATTGCAGCCCCTATCATTTTGTTGTTTTGTCTGTTAAAACTTCCTCGCTTGTATGCACCGGTGGTGTAGAGTATGGGAAAAACCAGAGTGGAAGGTGTTTGCATAGTTTATAGTAGTGTTCTGGGCTGGGCTGGTCTGCTGCCTGTGTAATTGGCTGATTCTGATTCATTTCACCTGACAGCTATGCTAGTTCTCCTTGATTAACTTCCTACTACAGTTTTCCCTTCCCATTGCCTTCCTGTTTAAGCCCAGGGGCACACCTTGCAAATACATTGCTCAAATGTGCACAGTGCTGGTATTTCATGGTTTACCTTTTTTTTTTCTTTCAAACCCGACACCCAATTTGGCAGTGTAAAGAGTACTAGGCAGACTCAGGCACACCCCCTTGCCTAGCTGTGCTTAGCTAGGAGAAAACCTGAGCCACAGGGCTCCAATCCACTGACAGTATGCCTGACACCCCCCTTCCCCCCTATGATGTCAGCTAACTCCTAGGCTTGCACCAAGCTATTCCTGTTCTTATACTGTTGGGAGCTGACTAACATGCTGGGGAAATCTGGGATTCACTATCATTCCCCTCATTTGCATAGGATTGCCTGCTAATGCATAGTTACATGTCTCACACTAAGCTGTTTTCACTGCCAATGGCCTTAAACTTGGCCATTGACATGCTTCCTGAATGATATGCACCCTTTATTTGGAGCTGTCATGGCTCAGTTTTGATATTTGCAGAAATGTACTCGGTTACTAATCGAGTACATTTCTGCAGATTACACTAGTCCTGCACGGCCACTTTCCAGCTTCCTGGATCACAAATCTACCTCATTTGCATGGATTTCTCCTGCAAATGGGGTCATTTGTATACAGGGGCTGAGTCCGTGCAGGACTAGTGCAGAAGCGCTCGTGCACGCCCCTGTAGGCTATTCATGGATCGCACGGCAGACATATTGCCTGCTAGAGCTCCTGCACTAATCCTGCATGCCATGCAAGGCTTGCAGAATCCAGAATTATGTTCTTAAAGTATGGTATACAAATAGAACTAGTTTCAGACAATGGTATGCATTTTGTGTCCACAGAATTCCATCAGTTTGTGGTTGATTACTGTTTCACTCAGACTATCTCAAGTCCCCACTATCCACAGTCCGATGATAAAGCTGAGAGAACAGTTCATACAGCCAGTGAGATATTAAGACAAAATGATCCACATAAAACTGTAATAGCATATTAAGTTATTCCACATAGCACAGTTAATGTTTGAAAGACAAGTATGAACTGACATGCCAATATTAGAGTCAAAACTTGTACCAAGAGTAATTTTGTGTCATGTACTAAAGAGCAATAATTATAAAACTAAAGTTTCCAACAAAAACTCTAACAATGAGCATCATTCTACATGATCAGTACCTGTCCTACAACCTGGCCAAGGTGTCTGCTTAAAGTTAGAGGGGGAGAAATAGTGGGACACTACAAAGCATAACCATGTAGAAAAACACAGATCCACATTATTGCATTGTGCAAACTAAAGATGGTACATTAGTTCAGTGCAACAGACAGTAGATTTAGTCAATTCATGATAAGTGTCAACAAGAATGCAGTGTAACCCTGTTCCCATTTTTGGACATGGGGTCAGGTTGTCACTAAAACTGTGACAATCAGCTAGAGCCAAGGTTCACACTGCCAGGTGGCCAGCCCTGCTGTTGAGTCAACATGAGCTGTACAGTGACTGATCTACCTCAATCGAGTAACCAATATAAGGGTGAAAGTCTGAGTTTGTTGATTCATGATGAGAAATAACTGTCCAGTCTTCACAAGAACCTTGACAGCTAAGTAGTCCTGATCCAGGAGACTCTGTTTTGTCTAGCGACTGTGAACGTTTTGATGCTATAATGATGTGTCTTAAAATGCTCTTTTTGCAGATTCCAAGTGGTGCCAGCTAGAAGTGTTTATTTATTTATTTGATATTACTGGGTTAGTCCAGCTGAGCCAGAAGCCCATTTTCAGTGGAGACCCGAGGAGAAAAGCTCTGATACATATATTTATAGCAAATACAATAAAAGCATGAAAACTTAAAAAAAAAAAAAAAAGAAAAAGAAAAATACATATAGACCAAAGGAGAAAAGCTCAGGTACATATATTTATACAATAAAAGCATGAAATCTTAAAAAAATACACATAAAAATGATAAAATGAAGGAAACAAGCATAGATTGGCCTGTATAAAACAGATTTTGAGTTTACAGTTAACAGGGAGTAGGCATCACTGAGTGAGTACAGCATCAATTTACCTCTGAGAAAACTTCTCTAAACTGTGTGCAGTATAAAATTATGATGAAGTCTCAGTAATCAGAGGACAGTGTAGAAGGAAGTAGCCTAGGTAAAAGTACACTTGGAGATTTAATACTAGTATACTGAAGTAGTAGGAGCCTCAGGTTACATTGGATGTAAATACACGGTAGATACAGAGGAAGAATAGGATGTGAATATCACTGAGTACGGGTAATATACCAGAGAGCAACTGGAAAAATAAAAGTAGAGCTCACCAATGAGTGCCATCTCTCCATTTGAAACAAATCACAGCTGCCAAGGATGATGCGGTGAATCAGGTCTTCACTTTAATACGACTGAAAATTCAAATGACTGCTATAGATATACAAACGAACAGAAAACAATTAAAATACAAAACAAAAGTTCCAAGATCAGTTAAGCGCTTTCACCCGATGTCATCCGGGCTTCATCAGAACTAAACCATTAGTTCACATTCAACAATTTATAACTTTTTTGGCGCCTAAACCTAACACATTTTGAAAATTTAAAGGCGCAGTTATTATTTAAAATGCGCACGTGTGTTATTGAAATGCGCATATGATTTCTTTAAGATACATATATAAATTCATTAAAATGCATATGGATTCTTAAAAGTACAATTGCTGGACACTTGTATAAATAAATATAATTGATTTCAGTACCCTTATATTGTAATTTAGCTAATACATGAACTAAAAAATATGTGTGTATATATATATATATATATATATATATATATATATATATATATATATATATATATAAATATATATATATATATAAAAATATAAATAATTAATTCTTTCCAATTTTATGAGTGTTAAAAAGTTTTTTTTAAAAAAATACCTGTCTATTAATAAATAAATAAATACCACTATGTACAATAATTCATGTATTGTATTATATATTATTGTAATGTATATGAATGTATGAATATGTGTATATAAGTTAATGTGTATAATTGTATGAACAATTGAATAATGTTCCAGTCTGCTGATTATATCATAAGCCTGGCATAGATACACATAAAAAAATATAAATGCATAAAAATGCATAAAAATGCATAAAAATACATAAAAATAACCATAAAATAATATAACTAAATGCATTAATAATACATACATGTTGCATGAATGTGAAAACACTGTACGTGTACAGACAATTACATAAAATGTATATACCCAAATAATATATAAATAATCGTTATCTTAACTAATTCATATACATATTCAACTTACTTTGCCATAATAAAATATTAAAAATGACTATTTAAATTATTTGTTTCATTAATAATATAACAGTGGTTTGATTGATATATAATCATTTAAACCCAGTGGCGTCGTGGCATCTAAATATATTTGCCACCAGATTTCTTTATAACTGAGCAAACTTTTAAAATCCCCTCCTTTGGGATCATAATTAATTACTTCAAGTATAATGAATTTGAAACTATGGCTATTCCCTTCCCTGTCTATGGGTCTATAAAGTGCGTTGTTATTGTCCTTAGTTCTTATGCAGTATATATGATCATAAATCCTTTACTTTACATTTCTTTCCGTTTTTCCTACATAAAAACATGGACATTGTTGGCAAATACTTAAGTATATTACCATCTTGGCATTACAATTTCCTGCCTTCCTTTTTACTACACTTTTATGTCCATTTTTCAAATAAATAATATTTTCTTCAGACATATATTTGCATTGATTGCAAGTACCACATTTAGGATTCGTTCCAATAAATAATTTTGTATTATTGTTACAGTTATTCCTTCCCTTAGGTCCACTTTCAACTAACTGTTTAATATTGGTTCCCATTTTGTATGTGAACTGAGGTTTGACTCCCAATATTTTGCTTAGTTGGGAATCCTTAGAGATAATATACCAAAAGTGGTTTACAATCTTTTTAATATGACCTTCAGCTAAATTAAACTGTAAAATATATGTTCTATGGAAGGAATCTTGACTAATGTCAGTCTCTTTGGGGTCTAAGTCATGACATGTAGTAATCTCTTGGGATGTAGATTGACAGTTGCTCCCTAATAGAGGAAAATATCTAGAATTTCTATGTTGTAAAATATATTGAATGGTGGAATCCATCATAGCATTGGGATAGCCTCTCTGAGTGAATAACTCCTTGATAAACTTTAATTCAGAATGTAATAAATCAGTGTCAGATGTCATGCGAGAAGCACGAACACACTGACCTTTAAATATATTGTTTTTCAGTTTCTCTGGATGACAGCTGGTGTACTGTAAATAATTGTTGGAAAACGTTTCCTTTCTATGTATAGAAGAAGTAAATTCATCAGACTGATGTTGAATAAAGGTGTCTAAATAGGGTAATCCCTTATTGTTGTGAGAATATGTGAATTTTAAATATTCACTGCTGTCATTTAGGAATTCTATAAAACATTCCATAGTATTAATAAAATGAAGAAGATAGACCAAACACCACGAATAATAAGGATGCTTTAATTCATGTAAAATCCAAAAAAGTAAGCGCTTTCGCGTGCCACCAGTGCACGCTTCTTCAGACAAGTTTAAAGCATAACAGTGCATCATGCCTTTATATATCTTGTAGCAGCAACTCTTACTTGATTAATTAATCAGTTAATTGAACCATTAAGTTCTTAAAGTCAAATCATTTAGAATTGTGTGCCTTAAACAATAGCACAGTATAAAGTCAGAGAAATGTGCTTGAAGACACACATTAAGCATCCATTACATTAAGGCAAAATCACATTACTCACTATTATCTCTCTATAAAAATCACAATATTTATATTGGCTCAACAAAATTATGTGGAGCTTACATTCAAAAATAAAACTAAAATGTAGCGACTATGTAATATATTCCCTATGTTTCATTATGTAATCTACTTAGTATATTTATATTTATATTTATTTACTATCTCAGTATGAAAAGACTGAAATTCATAACCAAGCAGAAACAAACCACCAATTTAACTTGGTATCTGAAACATTTGTATAGTGCTACTAACTAAACTAGTCTTCTGCTACATATAGGAACATCGCTTATCTATGAATAAAAATGTGTATGTATATACTTATGATAAATTATGAGATCAATAATGCTGGCCATTAAATATAAATACATACCAAGCTCAAGAAAAATATAAACATATAAATATAATATAATATGTATACAAAAAATCTGAAAATCGATCTTATATATTTCAAATGAATTCAATATACATATAAATTAACAGAATGTATGTTATAGCACTAGGTGACAATACTACTAAAAACTGACAATATGATAAAAATCTATACTATATAGAGTAATAAATTATATATAGCAAAAATACTGTGCATCATGTTATTCCAAATACTCATTTCCTAAGAGATGATGTTCATAGTGTGCAAGAAATATACATGTGCAAAAACCATTAAACAGAGTTATATATAAAAAACAAGACATAAAACTGAAATTCATTCCCATAGTTTACAAGAATTATATATAACTCTGTTTAATGGTTTTTGCACATGTATATTTCTTGCACACTATGAACATCATCTCTTAGGAAATGAGTATTTGGAATAACATGATGCACAGTATTTTTGCTATATATAATTTATTACTCTATATAGTATAGATTTTTATCATATTGTCAGTTTTTAGTAGTATTGTCACCTAGTGCTATAACATACATTCTGTTAATTTATATGTATATTGAATTCATTTGAAATATATAAGATCGATTTTCAGATTTTTTGTATACATATTATATTATATTTATATGTTTATATTTTTCTTGAGCTTGGTATGTATTTATATTTAATGGCCAGCATTATTGATCTCATAATTTATCATAAGTATATACATACACATTTTTATTCATAGATAAGCGATGTTCCTATATGTAGCAGAAGACTAGTTTAGTTAGTAGCACTATACAAATGTTTCAGATACCAAGTTAAATTGGTGGTTTGTTTCTGCTTGGTTATGAATTTCAGTCTTTTCATACTGAGATAGTAAATAAATATAAATATAAATATACTAAGTAGATTACATAATGAAACATAGGGAATATATTACATAGTCGCTACATTTTAGTTTTATTTTTGAATGTAGGCTCCACATAATTTTGTTGAGCCAATATAAATATTGTGATTTTTATAGAGAGATAATAGTGAGTAAAGTGATTTTGCCTTAATGTAATGGATGCTTAATGTGTGTCTTCAAGCACATTTCTCTGACTTTATACTGTGCTATTGTTTAAGGCACACAATTCTAAATGATTTGACTTTAAGAACTTAATGGTTCAATTAACTGATTAATTAATCAAGTAAGAGTTGCTGCTACAAGATATATAAAGGCATGATGCACTGTTATGCTTTAAACTTGTCTGAAGAAGCGTGCACTGGTGGCACGCGAAAGCGCTTACTTTTTTGGATTTTACATGAATTAAAGCATCCTTATTATTCGTGGTGTTTGGTCTATCTTCTTCATTTTATTATCGCTGACTTCTTGTGGTTGACCAACTTCGAGGGAAAGGTGTGCTTCTTGTTTTTGAATTCCATAGTATCAATGTCAGCTTCCCATAATATATATATGTCATCCAGGAATCTAAAATAATATCTAACATTCTTGAAGTAGTCACTAGTGAAAAGTACTGTATCTTCCCAATGGAGCATAACCAAATTAGCATAGATGGGAGCGCAGGCGGCTCCCATCGCTACTCCTTTTATTTGTTTAAAGTGTTCACCTTCAAAATATATATAATTATTTTCTAGTACTAAGGCCATCATTTCCTTGAATAACCTAATTTCATCCCATTCGAGATTAGAATACTTATACATACTAGCACTAAAAGCTTCAAGTCCTTGTTCTTTAGGAATGCATGAAAAAAGGTCAATCACATCTATAGTGAGGAATATTATATTGTCATGTTTCAAATCCGTAGGAAAGTTCTTTAAAAATACCCAGGAATCTTTGACCATATGTGAGACATGATTATATATAGGTTTCAATTTGTAATCAATGTATTTGCCAATTGGAAATGTCTTTGATTTACTCCCTGAGACTATTGGGCGGAATGGGGGATCTAGTATGTTTTTGTGGATCTTAGGTATACCCACTAGGGTAGCCAGTTTTGGAAATTTCACAGATAAAAAATCATATATCTCCCTTGTGATTCTATTTTCTAAAAAATATTCTTCAATATAGGAGTCAATCCTTTGATAAGCTATATTAAGCTCATTAAGGGATATAGATGTATAATTTCATGAAAAATGTAATAAGTCATATATCTTTTTTGTATACTGCATATTGTCATATATGACGGTACCACCTCCTTTATCTGGTCTCATAACTCTTATGTTGTCATTTTCCTTGAGATCTCTTATTAATCTTTCTTCATTCTTTGATAAGTTTGCACTACAGGCTAAATGTTTGAGTTTATTTGATTCATGATAAATTTCTCTAATTGTTAAATTTTCATACAACTCAATACTAGAATGACTGGGTGGATTGAATTTACTTTTTACCTTAAACGGGTTACCAATATTTTTATTCTTAGAAGAGTCTTTTTTGTCAATCACATTCAAGTTTTTAAAATAAATAGCTAAATTCGCTTTTCGAATGAATTTTTTGAATTTTATAATTGTATCTGTCAAGTCAAATCTGGGATTGGGAACATATTTTTCTCCTTTGCTAAACAGATCAAAGTGAGTTTTTTCTATGTTAATGTCAGTGTAATTAAATATCTTAAAGTTGTTATAAGTATGAACATTTCCTTCTACTTCTATCCTTGGAATAATGGTTGTGTTACTTCTATCTTCTAAATGTTCCCCCTTATTTTTTAATACCATTTCTTTCTCATATATTTCTGGTTCCCTTTTTGATGTGGTTGTAAATATTGTTTTGCCTCGTATTGAAAATCCCCCTGATGTGGGTTTCTTTCATTACGGTAACCTGTATCAAACCCTTTACTGTAGTCACCACTTATATTTTCCCCTTTTTGCCATCTAGGTTTGTAGAAGTCTTCTTTGGGGTATATCTTTGATCTCATTTCTAGCCAAATATAAGCCTTATTACTGTTATAATGTTCACTGTCCCTTGTAAGCTTTTTGGATTTCCTCTGTATGATATTAGAAATCCATGTTTTGGCTTCCTGGTATTGCTTATTATATAATTGTTCCCACTGAGGAAATAAAAGATCATTTAGTATGTTGTTGTTTAATTTTTCTGCATCAGCTATAAGTTTACTCATTTTATCATCGTTATGTTTCATTAATAATCTCATAAAATTAAAACCACAGGTATCAAACATACAATTAAATTCCTTTACTACTTCTGCAGTATAATCCAAACCTAAAGGTAGCTTAAAAAATCTCAGTCCTTTGGGTACTAACTTCATGTCCAAATTCTTACTTAAATAGGCATTGTCCACTTTGAGACCATTAATGCTTTTTAACTTTTTACCTAAGGAAAAAAATCATAGTCTTTAAGTTGTCAAATTCAGTATTGTCATTTCCTGTAACATTATAATCGCTTTTTATGTCTTCTATTCCATAATTAAACAATAAAAATTCATTAAATTTCATTAAATTTATTGTCTTCAGCAGTGACATTCCCCCTAGTTTGGGGATGTGTGGGTCTGAAGACTGATTTCACAGTACCTTTTTGTTGTTGTTGAATGAACTGTCCAGCAATAGATGAATAAGTTTTAAAAGGCATCTGGCTCTTTGGTCTAGCTCCGGTTCTTGTAGCTTCCTCATTAATATCGTATAAGGAAAAGTCGAAAGTGAAATCTGACAAGTTGATTTTACTGCCATTGTAAGATTCATTTATGTCCAAGGTATTGGTTCCTCTAGCTGGACATTCACCTTGACCATTGGGTATGTCTAAACTGTCGGATGATACAGCTTCATCATGCTGTACAGATGTAATTGTTGTCCTGCTACCAGGACCTCCTTCTCCGTTGTTCACATTTATCCCTTCTCGTACAATTTGCCCAGAAGGTGACCTGACGCTAAGAATTTTTGAAGGTACACGCTCCGGTTGCAAATTACCACCCTTAATGGATGTTTCTGGGTGGCCACTCTTTAATAGTTGTCTCACTAAGGAAGTGAGATTACTTAATTCACTTTTGAGTAAGGAAATGTCTTCATGGAAGTTTGTGAATTCATCCGAGTTCTCCTGCTGTGTATTTGCGTCTTCTGAAACTGGTGTTGCACCAGTGTTCTCCATGTGTGCTACAACAACTGAAAGTCCAAGCTAGCAACTGGAAAAATAAAAGTAGATTTCACCAATGAGTGCCGTCACTCCATTTGAAACAAATCACAGCTGGCAAGGATGATGCGGTGAATCAGGTCTTCACTTTAATACGACTGAAAATTCAAATGACTGCTATAGATATACAAACGAACAGAAAACAATTAAAATGCAAAACAAAAGTTCCAAGATCAGTTAAGCGCTTTCACCCGATGTCATCCGGGCTTCATCAGAACTAAACCATTAGTTCACATTCAACAATTTAAAACTTTTTTGGCGCCTAAACCTAACACATTTTGAAAATTTAAAGGCGCAGTTATTATTTAAAATGCGCGTGTGTGTTATTGAAATGCGCATATGATTTCTTTAAGATACATATATAAATTCATTAAAATGCATATGGATTCTTAAAAGTACAATTGCTGGACACTTGTATAAATAAATATAATTGATTTCAGGACCCTTATATTGTAATTTGGCTAATACATGAACTAAAAAATATGTGTGTATATATATAAAAATATAAATAATTAATTATTTCCAATTTTATGAGTGTTAAAAAGTTTTTTTTTAAAAAATACCTGTCTATTAATAAATAAATAAATACCACTATGTACAATAATTCATGTATTGTATTATATAATATTGTAATGTATATGAATGTATGAATATGTGTATATAAGTTAATGTGTATAATTGTATGTACAACTGAATAATGTTCCAGTCTGCTGATTATATCATAAGCCTGGCATAGATACACATCAAAAATGTATAAATGCATAACAATGCATAAAAATGCATAAAAATACATAAAAATAACCATAAAATAATATAACTAAATGCATTAATAATACATAAATGTTGCATAAATGTGAAAACACTGTACATGTACAGACAATTACATAAAATGTATATACCCAAATAATATATAAATAATCGTGATCTTAACTAATTCATATATTCTCAAATCGAGCAGGACTGTATTTGACAACCCTTCTGTAAATTTGTTTGTATCTTTCCAATCATAATGACTAGTCTTAGAGGTAGTCAAAGAAGTACATTGTTTGACGTTTAGATGGTAATGTATCCCTTAGGCTGGAAATACGTAGATTTAAGAACCTATATCACCAGCATGTGTTATCTATTTGCTGGTGTATATTTAGGACCTTGCTATGGGTATTTTTAGAGCCACTGGTTTTACAAAGAAACAGGTGGTCAAGATTGTGTCTGTTGTGGTACAAAAACTGAAACAGAGGTCAATAAGAGCACCCAGTAGGCTAAGGAAAGATGCACTAATCTAGCAGGATACTTAAAGGATTTAGGGCTTTTAATGTTCATGCTAAGGTATATTTGGGCCTTTCTAGTTGAGTGATATACTTTAATGTATACATGCCAAAGTGGGCATTATTTTCAATGACAGATCTGATAAGGAAAAAATACAGTGGCAGGATGACTTCTTTGGATCCTGAAGATATTCCCTTGGAACTTGACTGCGCCAGACAGAAGGATTTCCTAACTGTGGTGGAAACATGATAATTATAGGTTCATAGGTTCATAGGTTCATAGGTTCATACTAGGCTATCTGCCCTAGGGCATTTATAAGCCTAGCCAGAGTGTATGTGGCTTACACCACCCCTTAGGATGAGAATACTACGCCCTTTTAGGGTTTAGTTTACTATGCCTCTGTCTAGTAGTGACAAAGAGATGACCCCTGGGGTAAACCTACGATCTCCCATCCACTCGTTGAGATTTCTCTTGAATAGAGTCAGTGAGGGGCTCTGCCTTACATGGACTGGGATTCTGTTCCAGAGTGTAGGGAGCCTCTGGGTTATGAATCTGTCCCTCCAGCACGTTCTATTTATTTCTGTGTTGAGGTTTAAGTCACTTGTTCTCGTGGCTCTGATGGATTTGGATTTTCTGAGGTGGAGCATGTCCATTAATTCAGGATTGGACATGGCCTTGTACGTCAGGCACAGATCACCTCTGAGTAGGCGGTATGCGACTGAATAGAGCTGGAGTTTTTTCAGTCGGGCAGCATATGACATATGTTTAAGACCCTTTATCCTCTTGGTGAGGAACTTTTGGGGTCTTTCCAACTGCTGCAGGTGTCGGGTGAGATACATCCCAAATGGGGCATTGTACTCAATCATTGGCCTGATAAGAGAAGAGTACAAGGCACAATGACCTCTCTTGATCTAGATGTGAAACCCTTCATGATAAGGTGGGCAATATAGAAGGTCTTCCTAACCACTTTGGCAATGTGAGTGTCAAATGAGAGGTTACTGTCAACCTGGGTCCCTAGGTCCCTGATTACCTCTTCCGAATTAATGGATTACCGCCTATGTGGTAATTTGTCGGTACCTTGTTTTTCCCAAAGGGTATGACTATACATTTTTTGGCGTTTAGCTTAAGGCCATGGCTCTGGCACCAATTATCCGTTTCTATGAGGCCTCTCTGAAGGATGTTTGTGTCCGCTGGAGTATCAATTATGGCGCCCAGTTTGCAGTCATCTGCGAACTTTGTCAGCCACAATCCTCCTATGTTTGCCTGTACCTCGGAAAACTAAATGCCGAACAAGAGGGGTCCCAGGACTGAGCTCTGTGGGACACCGCTTGTGGCTTAGAGTCTGACATAGCTCCAGCAACTCTGACCCTGTGGGTTCTGTCCTTGAGCCAGTTTGCAACCCATCTTGTGACATATGGGTTTACATTTAAGCTGGTGAGTTTGTCTATGATGCCCGAGTGGGGTATTGTGTCAAAGGTTTTTGCAAGGTCAAGGTAGGCTGTGTGAACTGCCTTACCCTCATCAATGGCCTTAGTGACTGTTTCAAAAAAGTCGACCAAGTTCAGAAGGCAGGATCTGCCCTTGACAAAGCCAAATTGGGTAGGATCCAATGTCTGTAGGTCCCCAATGTCTTTGTTTATGAGTTCCATAATGATCCTCTCCATAGCTTTGCAGACCAGGCTCGTCAGGCTTATGGGGTGGTAATTTCCAGGGTCCGTAGAAGCACCGCCTTTGTGAAGTGGGACCACTGTTGCCGTACGCCATTCTTTGGGTACGTATCCTGTGGTAAGGCTAAGATTAAACAGCAGCCTTATGTGTGGGTTTAGTTCCTCTTGGAGTTCATGTAGCACACAGCCCGGGACACCATCCGGTCCCATTGATGCTGTGTTTTTAGCTTTAGAGAGGGCGGCTCTCACCTGGGCATCTGAGATGTTAGGGAGGCTACACTCTGCTGGGATAGTTATTTCTCCTTTTGGGGGGGGAGGGGAATTTGCACTGAACCTGTCTGCCAGAATGTTGGAAATGTCAGTGGGTTCAGTGTATTTTGTGTCATTTTGGACTAACTCTGAGCATATCTGGGAGTTTCCACCCAGGTTTCTAACATAGCTAAAGAAGGCCTTGTGATTGTCTTTGTGTCATTTGTGATTTTTCTCTCAAAGTTGGCCTTGGATGATTTTATGAGTGATCATAGTTTTTTGCTAGTACTGATCAGAGGTGCCTTTCCTTTTAGGGATTTTGCTCTGTCATGTAGTAGCTTCCTCCTTCTGTTGTAAAGTTTGTTTATGGCTGGGGTCCACCAGACCGGGTCGCCTGCCTTTGGGGAATGGGTCTTGGTTTTATTTGGGATTGCATGATCCATGCATTCTTGAAGGTGCCCATAGAAGGCATTTGCAAGGGATTCAGCAGTGTTGGTTGTGGTTTCCACTGGCCCAGGGGCCTTGAAAGATACCACTTCAGTCTTAAGAAGTGTGAAGTTTGCTTTTGAGAAGTTCTTCACTGTGGTCTTTTGTGCAGGGGTGGGGGCGGGATGTGGATTTCCAGTGAGATTAATTTATGGTCTGATCTTACCAAAGAGGGATGTACTTCCTGTGGAGCATTTTGTCCCCATGTTTGTGATGATCAGGTCTAGTATATTGTCTCCTCTTGTGGGAATGGTGACTAGTTGTTCCATTGCATTTGAGTTTATGAATTCTAAGAACCTTTGGGCTAGAGTGTTGGGGCTTGAGTAATGTTCCCAGTCTATGTATGGGTAGTTGAAGTCTCCCAAAATGATGGTATTTGGAGAGACATTCATACACTCCAGTGTCTTCAGGAAGGCTGTGTGGGGTTCCTGAGTTTGAGAGGGTGGTCTATAGCATGCTACAAACTGTAAGGCGGTTTTGCCTATGGTTAGTTGCACCTGGATAGTCTCCGATGCTTCGTGCGTTGCCACTAACTTGGAGGTGTGGGTATCTTTGATGAAAATGGATACTCCCCCTCCTTTTGTGGTTCTGTCCAAGTTTTGGGGCCGGAAAGCATGATATGAGGTAAAACCTGATAGTGCTGGGGTGCTCTCAGGAGCCTTGAACCAGGTTTCAGTCACTGCACAGACATCGATGTTCTCCATACTGAGAAGGGCTTCGAGGGCCTGCATCTTGAAGTTTAGACTTCTGGCATTGAGCAGCATTACCCTTAGTTTTTTTCCACTTGTGTTTTCTAGGGAGGTAGGTTTGTCATTTGAGCCTTGCCTAAAAAGGCACTATGGGGTGGCAAGAGCCTTGGCCAATATCCGGAAGCCCAGGGGTGACAGGTGCAAACCATCCCTTGCGAAGCAGCGTGGCTTGTCAAGCATGTCATCCCAAGCAGACAGACACTGGATCCCCTTAGAATGACACCAGTAATTAAGCCAATTGTTAAAACTGATCATTTTGTCTTTGTACTGTGGCATCATTCTTGGTGAGGGTAAGATGCTGCTCAGGGTCAGGGTCATACCGGCCTGGGCTACATAATCAGAGAGCTCCTCTATGTCTCTTTTCATGTAGTCCAGGGAGGTGCGTCTCAGGTCGTTTACACCTGCATGTACAATGACTGAGTCATATTTGTACTTGCTGTGGAGTGACCTGAGTGCTTGTGTTATGTGGCGGATTCTAGCTCCCGACAGGCAGCTTACTGTGACCCTCTCCTTGTTCAGTCTGGTGAGCGGGACGCCAGTGTGCCTGACTATGGAGTCACCTATTACAAGTGTGTCTGGCATGTTGTTTGGCCTTAAGGGCTGTGACTGTTTAGCACACTGACTTTGTGTACTATGTGTTGCATTTGCTATGTCTTGAGGTGGTGGTTGCTTGGGTGTCTGCTTTGGAGGCCTCTGTTGTTTTGGTAGATTTTTAATCAGCGCCACAGAGTATGTTTTTGTGTGTTTATGTGTTTGGTTTGCAGTTGTGATAGTTCTATGTGAGACTGGGTTTGTGGTGTGCGTGGTTACCTTCTCCTCCTGACTGGTCTTGCCAGTACTGAATTGAGAGAGCTCAGCCTCCAGTTTGGCTATATAGTTGCATCTCTCGCATATATTTGTATTTGTTGGGAGGAGGAGAGGGTTGTCTGTGTACATGAGGCAATTGTAACATTGCCTCAAGATTCCCAGATTCACCAGCTGAACAGGAGAGGACGCTAGCAACTGACCCTTCGACATGCTAGAAATAGTGAAAAAGATTGCTGTGTAACTGAGCCAGAAAGGACCTATAGGGAAATGGGTACTCAACAGAATTTAGGTGAATGAAGTACTTTTCGTTTGTTTAAGAGTGCTTTACCTGTGTAAAAAATGCTTTAGGAGCAAGTGCTGAGCTTTTCAGATAGAGTATAGGCTGTTTAGATTGCAAGTAGAACAGTTCTAAGGGAAAAATTGAAGAGCAGACTTGGCAGAGCCAGAAAAAGTTTAACCTTGTTTAACCGGCGCTGCACGACTGTGCAAAGGCGGATTTTAAGCAGTGAACTACAAAAGAGCTAGTAATGGTCCCAAACAACCAATTACTAACAGCTTCTTGTGCTGAGGTCACTTCCCCCAAGGATAGGTAGGCTGCTCAAGGCTCCCCACTCCCACTGGTGAGCAAAGAAACTTCCTTTTATCCAAGTAAGGTAATGGACAACACAGGAACTACACCACAGCCCAGAATACAGCAATGCCTGTATACTGGTCTAAACTAGTCGAAAAAGGCGGGAAAACAAGGATTATTTTTTTGTTTTTTTGTTTTTTTTGCAGAAATACACAGAAAATACAGAGACAGTGATAAATTAGTTACACATGCTAGCACACTTTAGTGGGCAGCCTCCACAGTTCAATTAAACAAACAAACAAGCAAACTTTCGACTAAATTCGACTAAATGTAACTTTAAGTGCAATTTTTAAAATAAATGCAGTAATCAGTAAAAAAAAACAGTTCAGGCTAGTTTAAAGTAAGCAGCAGAAGCTATTTTCAGTGACAAAAAAGCAAAGATACTTAAATCCAGAAAGTAGTCGCTTTTTCGAGTTCCTTGCTGCTAGGACCACTCTGTAAACCCACGTGGAGCTTGTCTGAGCAGTATCAATTGAGTAAGAGAGGATTGTTCTCATAAGTACCCAGGTCTTTTATGACTGTGTCTGTCTGAAGAGGAATACTATTTATAACATATGAGATGAGGACAGCATTGTGCCAAATGCTGCTGTGCTGCACATTTTAAATTTATCTTGAAATGGTTTACAGTACATCAAGTGTGTGTATATTCCAGCCCATGCTGAGATGTTTAGTAGCAGTGGATGAACAGATAGTGCCCAACTTGCAGTCATCAGCAAACTTCTTCAACCAGAGGTTGAAAGAAGACTAAGATAAAAGTCTCTTAAGATTTATGAATGAAGTATTTAGAGTGGTCCTCTTAAGTTAGATGGTAGCTAAGCTAGGAATGCATAGTGAAAAGCTAGAATTAGGTCTGCGATGAATGATGAATAGTAACGTTTCATCTAATAGCTACTATCTGTCCTCACCACAGCTGCACAAAGTTAGGATTCCATTACCCTTTGCTCCTTTTCTCATCAGAAGTATCACAAGCTGGATCCTGAGTAGTATTGTCCTAGATGTTGCTGGGGTCAGTGCACTTGTAATCTTTTTTTTATAGATACCCAGCAGAGCTTGCATAGCAGCTTAGCACAACAGAAAGACAAGCTGCACAGAGGTTCAACATTAAAACTAAAAAATATCTTAGCAAAAAAAAAAAAAACAACCAGACCAGTCATTCAAGTCCCATACGCACTGCCCAATCAAAGACCACCAGGGATTACTGTCCCTCTGTTCTTTGTCTCACCAGAAGAAAAGCACTAGCATTAGTCCCATGATGGCTCCTAAGAAGCATTTCTCAGGCTTTCTACTGGTTACTAATCTCTGGAAGGGCTAGGAGATTCTCTCTCTACTTCTGGCCACACCAGGATCAAAAGAGAAGTAATAATTCCAAGGTGATTACTGATAAGTATTGTTTTCTTTTTTTTTTTTTTTTTTTAGGCTCTTCAGTGATCAGTACTCTTGTCCCAGGTGTTGCACAGTTTAAAAATAAGGTGGAAAAAGGGGGTTAATACTCTGTTTATTGCAGTGTGCACTAAGTGGGTAGGAATCCTATGAAAGCAAGGGTAACACAAGCTTTAAGAGACTGAGGGGAGGGCCGTCCCAGTTTGAGAGCAGATGGGTGTAGGGAGGGGGTCAACTCAAGAATTACTGAGTTTGAAAATACAACAGGGACTGGGCAGATAGAGAGGAGAAATCCAATATAGTACCACAACAACAGCTTTCTCAGAACTCTTGCAGCTCTCATTGATTAAAAAACATTTCCTGTGCTTCTTACCCAAAACAAGAACTTACACTTGTACAAATTAGCTAGATTTAATTCCCTTGCAGTTAGTGAATGGAAAATAAATCCTTTCTAACTGGTCCTAACCAAGAATTTTTAAAACTCCAAGAAAAAAAAAATTTAAAGTAAAACAAAAATTTAAAATAAAACAAACTGTAATAAAATAAGAACAAAATTCAATAAGCATGCAAACCTTAAGTGAAGAAATTCAATACAGTCACACAACAGCAGTGCTCTTTGTGTACTTACAACTCCCAGTAGTTCATCATAAAGGAAAGTTCATTCAGACAACTCGTTTGAGAAGTTTCCTCTTTGAGTTTAACAGCTTAGTACTGACTAATGTTGGGCATAAAATGAAGTCACTGAGTCAGATTAAGCTGTGCTGTGTGAGCATAAAAACAAGTAGTTGATAGGTTCATAGGTTCATAGGTAGGTGCTAGGCTATCTGCCCGAAGGCATTTATAAGCCTAGCCAGAATGTGTTAGCTTTCGCCACCCCCTTAGATTAGTTCCCTGTGCCTCTGTCCAGCAGAGCCACTGCAGTGATCTCCGGGGTAAACTTTCTGTTTCCCATCCACTCGTCAAGGTTTCTCTTGAAGAGTGTTAGAGAGGAGCTCTGCCTAATGTAGATTGGAATCTTGTTCCAAACCATGAGAAGTCTCTGGGACAGAAATCTATCCCACCAGCACGTCCTCGTCCTATTTATTGTTGTGGTGAGGTTTAGATCCCTAGAGCGTGTGGCACAAGGGGATAAGGTTTTCTTTAGGTGGAGCATGTTCATCAATTCTGGCTTGGACATGGCCTTGTTTGGCAGGCAGAGATCACCTCTGAGTAGGTGGTATGCAACCAAGTACAGCTGGAGTTTCTTCAGTCGAGCTGCATAGGGCATCTGTATGAGGCCAGTGATCCTCTTGGTGAGGTACTTCTGTGGTCTTTCCAGATGTTGCAGGTGTCTTGTAAGGTATATCCCAAATGGGGCGTTGCACTCTATGATGGGTCTGATGAGTGATGAGTAGAGGGGCACAATGACCTCTTTTGATCTGGATGTGAACCCTTCTGTGATTAGGTGGGCCACGTAGAAGAATTTTCTAACCACTTTGGCAATGTGATTATCAAAGGAGATACTATCTACTTGGGTCCCCAGATCCCTTATTACATTTTCCATATTTAGGGGACTACCACCTATGTGGGTACTTTGTTTTTTTCCAAAGGGGATGACTATGCACTTGTTGGCATTTAGCTTGAGGCCATGATTTTGATACCAGGTATCTGTCTCAGTGAGACCCTTTTGGAAGATGTTTGTGTCAGCTGGAGAGTCAATTATAGCCTCTAGTTTGCAGTCGTCTGCAAACTTGGTCAGCCATAGTCCTCCTGTGCTTGCCTGTTCCTCTGAGAAGTATATGCCGAACAGGAGGGGTCCTTGGACTGAGCCCTGGGGAACGCCACTTGTAACCGGTTTAGAGTCAGACTTAGCTCCCACAACTCTCACCATGTGGGTTCTGTCCGTGAGCCAGTTGGCAACCCATTTTGTGATGTAGGGGTTTATGTTCAGGCTGGTGAGCTTGTCTATAATACCAGAATGCGGATGTTCAATTTATTATTTCATGTTGTGTCAATTCAGAAGCCTAATATTAAGAAATGTATGTGAACTAACTGGTATGAGTCAGCAAATTCATATCTGCAGATACAGGAGGTGTACACTAGATGGTGCAGTGCAGTCAGAGATAATGATTCACATGTTTGCAGTAATATTAATTTAAAGGAAAACTCTACCTTCGCCTACAGTTTAACTTAACTCTTAGGTTGCTTTTCTCCCTACAATATAATTCCAGTACTGTGTAGATACCGGAAACCTTCTTGAATTTTATAAAACTTCCATTTCCTCACTTTGGTATCGAAAGGAAGGAAAGACCACCTGCTTTTTTTAAACGTAACTTCTCACATAAGTTGCAGAGGAATTTGTCTACATCTGCATGACATACCACACCATGCCTCTCAACTTCAAGGTCAGAGAATCAGGGACAAAAGACCTTAAAATCAGGGAGAATCAGGGACACCTAATTAACATAATATATGCATATTTAAATAAGCATGATAACAGACACGCCCACACACATTCAATTACAAAAGGCAGAGCTTTCCTTTAAATGATATCCATCAGTAGTGAAGTAATTATTCTGACAAATCATATATATTCCCACATTTTTTGAACATTTTGACCCTAACATCATTCTTCTTATCATGTTATTTATTTACCTTTTCAAATATGCTGGCCAGAGAAATGTCTGTAAATAGAACACTGTGTACTTAGCAAGGCTCAGTTATAATTTTATATCCTTGTTTCCTCTACAAATTATTATGCCTGAAAGTGATGTTTCATTTTTTTTTATTAAACTGAAAATCCCCCTTCTTGTATCTTTTATTTTAGCCCCATCCCCATGCAGTGCAGACACCACCATTTTTGCTCATCTGTTTGTGGTAGGCAATGCTTCAACACCATTAACATTGAATCTCTAATAATCAGTATTTACCCTGATAAGCTAAACCTTCCAGATGTTTTCTTTATCCCCTGAAAAATATTAATTTTTTTCCCTTGAACAATTGGGTTAGTCTGCCATCATGTAACTTCTTTACCTGACATTAAATAAAAAAGCCATCCATGATGAAAGCACACGTAACATGAAGCTGCAAAATTGATTTTTGTGAAAATAATACAACAGGTAATACACTTTCATCTCTACTTGACCAGAGACTTATTTAAAGAAATCACATAAAATCAACATAATAACAAAATATAAGTTGACATTAATAACTGCCTACCAATCATTATTCAGCCCTTGCGACCATCAGGCTAATATTGCTGTTAAAAGTAGAGGTAATCGAAAATATAACAGTTCTGAAAAAATGAAGGTTGAAATGGCCCATGAATGATTCACTTAACAGGTCTCAGTTTTAGAATAATTATACTTACCTCTGTTTATCTCAGACTGAAAATACCCCCCCCCCCCCATCTACAGTTGCATGACAAACCTCAGACCTCCTGGGGACAATTTCAAACTCCTTTTCTATAATATCCACACATAAGCTGCTCCAAACAAATCTGAAGAAAAGAACCATCACAACTTCCTCAAGAAAGTTTTTCGGCATAGGAACAAACAACAGGCAGAAACAAAGTTGAATCACTCTTTGACTGACCAGTTTTCAATCAGTCTGGCACACCACACTTATCTGAGGACCCTTTGGCTCCTTCCTTGTGCTCTGGCCAAAAAGTTGTCCTGTCTTGTTCATATTCCAGAAGCAAACAACCAACACAGCATTGGCATAAAGTATGCAGACTTAGCGGACCTAACTGAGCACTTCAAGCATACCAGGTCTGCTACAGCCATTTCCAGACAACAGGATATGAATTTGGCCAGCCATATGCTAAGTAGATGCAGTAAAGCAGCACTCTGATGGGCAAGGCATCTACAGCCAGAAGAGAAGTTGCTTTATTGTAAATCTCGGGTACACTTGCACACAAATCGGGCAGTCGGGGAAGTACGCTTATTTAAGCTTAAAAACGTGCACTCCCGGGTAATCTGGGATGATTGAGAACTATGTACCACAGGCGCGCGCACACACACACACACACACACACACACACACACACACACACACACACACACACACACACACACACACACACACACACACACACACACACACACAGATTTTTCTGTAGTCAGGAGCTCAATAAACAGGACAGTGAGGTGTGAAACTGTTTTCCATTGTCTTTATGGCAGACAGGAAGAGAACTTACATTGATTCACAGCTACTTCCAATCTAGCCATGCTTTTCATAGCAAAACAGAGCAATTAGATCAGTCAGTGGTTCAAAGGCAGTTGTTATCTGTTTTAACAAATTTATATAAGCAGCATTACAGTATTGAAATGCTAAGCTTTAAACTTTAAATATTTGTTGTTTATACTATTTTACTTTTTAAGATGACTTGAATGTAATATCAAAGATTTCTGTGACATTTACAGAAAAGTCAGAAAATATTTTCTTGTAATTCTTGCAAAGTATCAGTACATTTATCAAAGTAGAGTATAAAATAAAAAAAGACCAGGATAAAGGAGTTCCACTCAAAAAATGACAAAATGTAAAATAAAATAAAGCAGAAATCCAACAAGGCAGAAAATAAAACAACAACCGTTTAATGGATAGGGTTTTCACGGTTCAAATACCGCTTCATCAGACAAACATTTTCAAAAAACATTACTATTTATAAAATCATTCAACCAATAAAAAACTCACATCAATCAAATAAATCATTGCACTTAATGCACATGTTAATGTTTCAGGGATCTCTGACACAGAAAGGGCTTAAGAGACACCATATCATTAATGCCTGGATAAATATCAGCTCTAAAAAATATTATCCATAAGAGGGCTGTAAAGTGAAATTATGTTATGTTTCTCTATAGATATTGTGCAGGACAGTTTGGACACTTTATATGACAGATTGGCAGGCTATGATAAAAGGCTATAAACTGTTAAGACTAAGAAGTTGCAAAGGGATATCAATGACTTTAGTAAGGATGCAGTTTTTGCATGGTTGAGGCAGCAATATGACCGTATTGATAATGGAGAATCTAATCAACCAATTATGCATGATAGAGAAGTCGGGGACACCCAGGAAATGACAACGGCATTGGATACTAATCAACCTGTTAGATTGGTGGGTGGTTCGACTACAGGAGGGGTTTCAAGAGTGCTGTAACCCAATCACTGATGTTAGATTCACATAAGCCTACTTCAATGAGCATCCCCTTGATATCGGCAGTTAACGAATCAACAGCGTCAGTGAGTGGCCTGACCAACATTGATGTGAATGCTGCCAATTCTATGAGTATGGAGCCAGCTGGAGAGTCCACTAGCAGTATGCTAGAGGTATCGCTCAAGGAGCACAACCTTTTTCCGCTACCAGAGCCTCTTTCATTCAAGCAAGTGCCATGGAATGGCCGGTCGCAAAGCAGAGGGAGGAGAGGATGAGTTCGGCAGGTACAACAACCAGAAGACCGAATAGTTTACAGGAACACACACAGCACAGTAAGGAAGACTTAGTTATTAATCTTTCTTCCCTACAGCTGACTGAGGCTGAAAGATCTGTTTTGAATAGAGGGTTATCATTTGTACCCTTGAAGAAGTCTGACAAGGTTGATGTTTTATTGAACTTGAAAATGTTTACCAGGGATTTGACTCTATCAGTAGAGTTTGGTAGTATGGATATTCACCCTGGTTGTTTCTCTTTTAGGAAACCGAGCACCTATATACCTAAGGCTTATTCGACAATTGAAGCATTTTGGAATATTTGTGAGGAAGATATTAGGAACTGTTTGAGACTGAGTGCAAATGTAAATATTTCAATCTGAAAAGGGATGAATATGAAGCGCTTCTTGAATTAAAAAGCATGAGAACAGTTGAAATCCGCCCCGCGGATAAAGGGGGTGGGATTGTTCTGATGGAGAAAGACATGGACTGTGATAGTATGTTGAAGCTACTTTGTGATCATGATACATTTGTTGTAATTACCTGTGCAACAGTCAAGGCACTGATTGAGAAAGTGCACTTTCTTGTTTTTGATCTATTAACTTCTAGGACAATCACTGAGGAATTGTTTCAATATTTTAGTGTAGAGTCCTAATATTCCAATTATATACGGCCTGCCAAAAGTGCATAAAAGTTTGACTGACCCACCAATGCACCCCATAGTGTCAGGGAGGGGGTGGGTTACCGAGCCCCTGTATATCTTCGTTGAGAAGATGTTGAGCCCAGTAGTAGATAACCTACTATTCTAAGAGACACAAAGGACTTTTTAGAAGAACTATATAAAGGGGCAGCTGGTTTAGACCCCACAAGAGAAATTTATTTGGTCACCCTAGATACTGGGTCTTTGTTTACAGTTATTCCCAATAGTTGGGGAATAGAGAACATTAGAAAATTATTGTGTGAAGGAAAATACTAGTCCAATGACCAGATTTTTCTTACATGTGAATTGTTAGAGATTATTCTGGAGAACAACATATTTATTTTTGGAAAGGAATACTATTTGCAGAATGTTGGTGTAACTATGGGGACAGCATGTGCAAATAGCTATGCCAGCCTTGCATTGGCTAAATGGGAAAGTGATGCAGGGTTGGTTAATAATCCAACTATTATCTGGTACAAGCGTTTTGTAGACAATGTTTTTTTGCTATGGGGTGGGGACGAAGTTGGTCTTATGTCCTTTATTGAATTTCTGCATTCTACAACACCCTTCTTTAGATTCTCCTTTGAGTACTCAAGGAGACAGACTGAATTCTTGGATGTTCATATATGTAGGAATGAGTTGGGTGGCCTTAAGACAGGTCTTTTTAGGAAGAAGATAAGGAAGAATACTTTGCTGCATAAAGATAGTATGTATCCTCATCACATCCCCAGGAATGTCCTGACAGGACACAACGACGACGCAGATTTTATACCTGCCTTTGATATGCTTAAGAAAGATTTTCTTAATAGGGGGTATCAAGAGAGGGAAATTGATGAGTGTATTGAAATAGTTCTCAAACAAAGGAATAGTAAAGGTAAACCTTACTTTTCAGAAACATCTAACACAGTGTATTTAAACCAGGAGTTGAGTAATAGAAGGAATATTAGGTTCCCATTAACGTTTTCCAGTGATGTGAATGTCTTTTGTGACATTATAAAAAGACACTGGAATATCCTTTATGCTGACAGCAAGTTGAGGGATATAATAACTATACACCATCCTTCTCTTTTAAGAATAATTTGTCCATTAAGAGACAACTTTGTTATAGAAAAGATGCATCGCCATATGTGGAGTCGTAGAGGAAGGATACATATCCTTGTAGACACTGTCGTGCCTGAAAATATATTTTTAGTGGCCCCCACTTCATGCATCCGTTATATCACTGCTCCGTGGATTTTTCTTTCTATGCTGACTGCAGCAGTAGGAATATAGTATATTATTGTTTTTGTACTATATGTATCGCCTTCTATGTGGGGATGACCAATCGTTCCCTAAGAGAACGTGTGCTCGAACATTTAAGGGACATTAAGAATAAGAAGAGCACTAGCGCTTTAGCTAAGCATGTTGAGTCGCATGGGGAGCACCACTATTTTAAAATTTTTGTGCTTGAATTAATTTGTGAAGAGTTAAGGGGAGGGGACATTATTAATCAAACTGAGGCTAGTGAGCAGAAATGGATAATTTTTAGAGCTGATATTTATCCAGGCATTAATGATATGGTCTCATTTAAGCCCTTTCTGTGTCAGAGACCCCTGAAACATTAACATGTGCATTTTATTTTAAGTGCAATGATCTATTTGATTGGTTTGAGTTTTTTTATTGGTTGAAGGATTTTATAAATAGTAATGTTTTTTGAAAAAGTTTGTCTGATGAAGTGGTATTTGAACCGTGAAAGCGCTAAGCATTAAACGGCTGTTGTTTTATTTTCTGCCTTGTTGGATTTCTGCTTTATTTTATTTTACATTTACCAACGTGCAGGGGGAGGTTGTCAATTCATTTTGGACGACAAAAAGATACTTTGAACAAAGGCCTGCTGTTTTGGTTGCAGCTGTGTAATTCCTTAGTATACTATAAAACAAGCCCTGAGGCAAACACAAATGAGGGCCATTCAAGAAATAAAAGAAGCAGTCCTGTTACAGTTAGTATATAAGATGACAGTGATTGACACTAATCCCATTATATGTCAGTGGGATGGGAATACACCACTACAGTAGAAAGTCAATTATCCAAACTAATTGGGACCTACAGTAGTTCGAATAATCAAACATATAATTGAACAGGATAAAACGTTCAAAAATCTTGTTTTTTTCTGCACGCAGGAATACACTTTTCAACCATTCAGCGATTCCAGTGGACAATAAAGAATATTTTTCATAATTAGCTGAATACAAGCTCAAAAAACATGCTCAGGTGAATACATATAATGTTTATATATTCAGACTTTTATGATTTTTCCTACCTGAAAACTTTGGAAGGCTGGTTCAAATAATTGACGTTTTGGATAATCGACATTTGGATAATCGACTCTCATCTGTACTTCCTTATGTCTAGCATGACACATATAAAGCAGACTTGAAATGGATTATGGGAAAAAAAGGGATTAAAGAAAAATAAGATTACATTAATATGTTAAGCCCATTGACAGCTATCATCATCATCATCAACCCCCTTTTTCTCATTTTCTCTACATGGGGTCAGGGTATTGTGTTAACTGTCTCCAACTCTTTTGATTCAGTGCCACACTCCTGCCTTCTTCAACACTCATATCTAATTGTCACAGATCTTCTTTCACACAATCCATCTACCTCTTTGCTGGATGTTCTCACTTCCTCTTACCTTCTTCCTGTCTGTCCCAAATCGTACTCATCAGATTGTCTTCTGCTTTTCTGCACATGTCCAAACCTCCATAATCTGTTCTCTTTGATCTTTTTTGCAATTGGAGCTACTTTGGCTTCTGTTCTTATGTCTTCATTTCTTCAACTGTCTCACAGTGTGCACCCTACCACCCTTCTCAGTCACTTCATTTCCATCACCTCTAGTTTCTTCAACTGTTTTGCCTTTACTGCCCATGTTTCTGTACCATACAGTAGTACTGGTCATACCACTGTCTTGTACACCTTACTTTTCAGCTTCTTTGGCATTCTTCCCATTGACAGTCATTTTGCAGAAAACATATTAAAATTTTATAAGAAACAGTCAGAGTGATTTTGAGATGTTAAAATAACTCAGAAAACAGAGATAGAGTGAAAATAGATATTTTTAGTTCTAAGGCAGAGTTTTCCTTTAAGCATGGTGTACAGAGCGTAAAACTTCAGGAACAGAATGCAGTGTAGAAATGTGAGATCACAAAGCACAGCTGTAAATTTATCAGCTGGCATTGGGAAGTATAATGCAGGCTTAGTTACTTCAGTGGATAAGCTATCAGAATTTCTTCATTACACTGAAAATTATTTAGAGCTACAATTATTGAAAAAATATAGTACTGTCCAGATGGCTAAGCGACAAGAAAAAAAAAGTTCTATTACTAATGCAAGTCCACTACAACCATCACGTGGAAGAGCATGAATCACAGAGTCTGAAGTTCAAACTCCAATAAAGTTATGTCAAACCGGCTACATAATCTTTTGTTAGACAGAATATATGAAGTGCACTTTGTAATTGTTAAAAGTAAAAACTGGCACATGACATTGTGAGCTGGCTGGTAGTTCCAAAGGCTTTGAGCTAATGGTAAAAGAAACCCTCAAATCTGTAACATATGCCTCTGAAGCAAGTATAAAGATGCAATGATACCATTTCATGTCCACGCAGAAGGGAGACTCACTCCACTGGAAAAATAAAACAAGGCACTTAATTGCAAAATGCTATAGCTACCACTCAAAATAATGGCTGCCACAGCAAGCAACTATTTGGAAAGGTAGACTATGAAGAGGAATGGGATTTGTATAAATGAAGACTTCACCCATTTGCACACGAAGTGATTGCAAATGTTTCCCATAATATTGAATGCAAAAGAGTAGTGATCCATCTCAGTTACCCATCTCAAATATGGGTGACTGATTTGGGGAAAAAAACATACATGCTGGAATTTGGTGAAGGCAGCTGATATTTACTGAAATGTGATGATGCGGAAAATGTGTGTTGGAGTGTAAATGCAGGTGAAGAGCTGGGCAACATGGATACTGCACAGCCAATGGAAGCTGTATGGAGGCCCAGACTGCAGAAAAGATGTATTAGTCTGTGGGAAGAGACTGCTGTAAGGAAGAGGGCTGAGAAAGGCAAGGTTGACTGTTTCCCAGAAAACTCATGCCAAACAGAACAAAAATTAATTTCCCGATTGCTCAAAGTGTGCTGACAATACTAGGTTTGCCTATACATGGTGGATGGGGCAAGAGATAAGCAGGGATAACTCTAAGTTGCAGTGTTTGTTGGGGAGGTTGGCACTCCTGGGGGGAAGGAAGATGGGTAATAGAGGGGAGAAAGATGGATGTTTTGTAATTCTTAGGTCTTACTCTAGTCCTAGGATTGATCAAGTGGAAGAGTTAGATGAGCTTCCTGGTGCCATAGAACATCTCCGAATGGAAGAAGATTTTGTGGGGGACCTTTTACTTTGTTTTGGAGCAGGAGTAGGGCAGGTTATTTGTTACTAGTGAATTACATAAGCAGTGTGAAAAGTTTATTGAGACAAAAGTGCTACAGTTAGGCCTAGTTGACAAATGAAGGTAGAAAAACGGGTAGTAGAATTCAATTCACCTTTCTGAGGGATGACTGGAGGCAAGCACATTGAATATAGAGGATTCTGGTAAACCATCAGATAGTAAATATGATAATGAGGATAGATATCTGAAAGTGGAAGCCCTCAGACCATGTGGTGTTACTGATTGTTTAGGAAGAGGAAGTAGGTGGTAGAAAAAGATGGCAGAATCTGAGCAAGTAGATGGAGGTATCTGAAGTTCACTGGATGAGATGGATGGACGTAGATGGGGTTCACTGGATGAGATGGATGGGCATAGATGGAGTTCAGTGGATGAGATAGAGATAGATGGGGTTCATTGGCTGAGATGGATGGAGGTAGAGGGGGTTCACTGGATGAGATGGATGGACAGAGGTAGATAGGG
Source organism: Protopterus annectens (assembly GCF_019279795.1). Taxonomy (NCBI): domain Eukaryota; kingdom Metazoa; phylum Chordata; order Ceratodontiformes; family Protopteridae; genus Protopterus; species Protopterus annectens. Next base: position 138,506,338 of record NC_056746.1, read on the forward strand.
TTCATTGGATGAGACGGATGGTCTAGTAAGTGATTACGGACAATAGAAATGGGGAAAGGAAAGTGGAGAGCTGTGAATTGGACAGGGGTAAGGTGGCATGGAGAGGCAAGATAATGAGAGATACAGGAGGTCGAAATATGCTTTGTTGGAAAGTATAATACAAGGCAAAATACAACTGAGACTATGGCAGAGAAAGCAGAAATTGGGAGACGAGGTTTTATTGGATCAAATACAAAATATGAAGGACTATATTAAACAGAGAAATCTGAAACTGAGAGAGAATTGGGCAGGAAAGGGGCTATATGGTGGGCTAAAGGGAAGACAGCCATCAAGTTAGTGCTGTGAATGTTGAAGGAGTAGATGCATCATGGACAGGTTGAGGAGATTTGAAATGAAGAAGGGAAGAGGGATACCCTAAACAGGGCTATAAGGGCAGTATTCAAAAGTTTCTCTGAGAATTTATATTTAAGGCTACTGAGGGCTGAGGGGAGCTTTGCATAATGGTGGGAAATACCACTTTTGCATAAAGACAAGAATAAGTTATATAGGCTGATAGGGAGAGGGGATGTTATTGCAGCAGGTGGATACATGAAAAAAGGAATAGCAGGGGGCCCTGACAGAATTCCTATTCGTACATAAATTAGTAGGAACAGAAATGGAGAAGCCAGTGTTTAAGCTGTTTAATGAAGTTGTGGGTGCAGGGGGGCAGCTTTCATGCTTGTTTTACCATAATGGAAGGCAGACTTGAAGGACCCTGAAAATGTCTTCCTGATTTACTTATGCAGTTTGGATGCTTAGATATTACAAGGGTTTTCATAGCATGGTTGTAGAATTTCTTCCACACAGGGTTTATTAGTGGTGACTTCTTCATGGGTCTTTGGAAACTGTTACTCTGTTTCATGGTACGGGCAGGAAAAAGGGTAAAATAATGGTGGGAACAGTTCCTGACAAACATGGGAAAGGCTTTTGATACAGTTAATTAAGAGCTTATGCTGCTTCAGTAAAAATGATAGTTGGAGAGTTTAATGTCTTAATTGCAACTGCAGCACGTTACAAGGAGCTGATAGTAAGGGGTAATAATCAGTGGAAGTATCTGATAAGATTTCTTTATGGGGGATGCAAGGTAAGGATACACCTGATGGAAAAGGTGGCAAAGAAGACAAAGCCTCACTTAAAAAGCCAAGAGGGTAAGGGTAGAACAAGTAATATAAATGTATTTGTGGATAATTGCATGCTCCTGTGAGACTGCAGGAGTGTTACACATTTTTAAATATTTTGGTCTGGAAACTGGTTTCTGCTATTGCCCCATATTAAAGCTGGTGATTATAGCTGGCTGGGGGAAAAGAAATCAGGAGGAATTAGACTCATTCTGCTCAATAGGAGGGGGGAAATACCTGAGGAGTGAAGGTACTCCTTGTGGTCCAGGAGGTGTAGGAAAAAATAGGCTGAAAGAAAGACAGTTGCAGCAGCATTGGATAAATGACTGAGTGAAGTCCATACACTAGGATGATGGATAACAGTTTTACAAGTACTAATAGTACCCCTGACATTGTAGCTTCTTCAGTGCATAGGCAGACATCTTAAGGATAAAGTAATAGCAGAGATACAGAAAGTGTGTGAGTATTTTGTCTGGAAAGGAAGGAGGGGCCACGTTGTTAATAGCAGTTTAGCAGCAAGTAGGAAGTGTGAAGGTTGGGGTACACCAGATTTTGGGGGATATATTGGATAATAAACATGGATCAAAGACTAAGAGGATTGGAAGGTATTTGGCCGTGAAGGGTGTTGTTGGAGGAAACACAGGATGTACACAGTTTGGGCTTACTTCATAAGTTAGAGTAGAATGCAATTAAGGCAATCAAAAAGAAAAGAGAATAAAATGGGAAAGGCAAGTGTTACAAGCAAAGTGCAGGCTGGGGAATATCTTGAAGTGGGAAACATGCAAAGAATTTAGAGAGTAGCTGGTGGATTGGGAAGCCCAAGGCTTGTCTTTGCTGAAGAGTTGTATTCAAACAGTAATTATCAAAAATACAGCATTCCCTTTGACTGTGAATTCTTGTCTGGCTGCTGCCGCCACCTCAAAACCTGTTCATTCTCATTCCTCTAAACAAACTGAACTAGTATAATCCATGTTTTATGAAATGTCCTCTTTGTCAAAGACAATGACAGGCTATAGGCATTTTCAGTATCCAGAGTTTGTTTTGCAAATCCATTGCACAATGCCATCTTAGATATGTAAATCCCAAGCAATCCAAATATTCTTCTCCTTATAATCCAACAGGCTCACAAATTCCTGTTCCTTGCTATATCTCTTAAACTCACCAGCTGGTGCTCTGTACCGTATGTCCAAACGTCTCTAGGGTTTTAGCTCAAGCTTCACTAGCAGTGCTACCAAAGCATCACTCTCTTTCACTGTATCATCATCATTACTGCACAAAGGGCAGAGGGCTGGCATAATGGTTAAGGTGTTTGCCTTACAAACACAAGGAACAGGGTTTGATTTTGATCTCTGAAGTCAATTGGCTAGGCTTAAAATGACCGGCAAGAGCAGCCAGCCTAGTACTTTCCTATGAACAACTCCAATTACCTGATGTAACTACTCATCTGTCCTGCTAAAACCTTTAGTTCCTGCATTATTCCTCCATGGGCCACACTAATATCCCTCGCTGACAATTTGTGGCTTGACCTGTGCATCACTATGGCTAGAGTCCTCTTTATATTCCTCACTTTTCAATTTCTACACTAAAACAACCTCCTCTACAAGCTCCCCGTTCCACTGCCGTTATCAAAAAATGATACAGTAACACGGCAACATCAACAATTTCATGTTAAACAACTTTAACCAAAAATATTTATTAAAATTCAAATGTTATAACACCAAATTGTTTCAGAATGCTTGACATTAATTGATGGAAATGCTGACCCATGCATATGGTATGGTCAAACCAAAAAGCCAAATATCTTAAAAAAAAAAAGAATTCTAATTGAAATGGACACTTTGCATCAGTCTGGCTAATGGCTAATGGACTTTAGTAAATAAATAAGATACTATGAGGGAACTTATACATGTGAATGAATGGAAAATTAATTTTTGATAGCTGTTTAGAAGTGTAGCACCCAGTTCTTCCTCCAGGTACAGAAATCTGACCTAAGGAATTTAAAACGTATGCATCTTTACCACATACGTGCATCTTGGGGGTGTGGAGTGACATCCAATCAGCTTTATTTATTACTCAGTGAAACAGAATGAATCTGAAAGCTAAATACTATCATTCCTGTTTTGCAAAGTAATGAATAGACTGATATGCACTCAGGTGTTTACAGAAATAATAATAAAGTGAGGTTCACCCTATATTCATGGGTTCTATTCCATTAGCATAGTGTATAACCTAATCATACATTACTGCCAGGATAACTTCAGCAACAAATGTCTAGAGCCGTAATTACTAAGTAAATGAACAGCAACAATACATATGGTATTACTAGGTAAATGAACAGGTCAGAAGAAATGTGCAATAACAAGCTAAGCATCTGCCTTCAGTGAAGTTACATCAGTATTTTCTGATAGAGAGGCACACTGATAACAGAAGAAATGAAATGGAGTTAGAGTATAGTTTCCTAAAAAACGTTCCATCTTGAATTTGACTAAGGATTTGTATTTTTCAGTGGATCTGTAGCCTTTATAATTTCCTCTCCCTGCAATTCCTTTAATGATTTCAGAAACAAATCCAGAAAATTACTTTGAATGATTTTTTTTTAGTCAGTTATAATATCAGCATCTAAAACCAGTCAGGAATGTGGGAGCTCTCAAAGGTATTTTTTTATTTTTGAAAATATTTTTATTCATTTTCAAATCAAAGGTAATTTTGAGTCCCAAAAACATATTTTATTTTATTTATTTTACATTTGTTGACCGGGATAGTCCGACTGGATACATGTCCATTTTCAGCGGAGGCCCGGGGAGAAAAGCCCCAAGATAATAATACACATTGAACATTTAGTAAATGCTAGTTTCAAGCAGATTATAGTCATAAGCAATACCAGCATTTAGCACATATAGTACTAACTTATTATAAAACACTTTACAAAACATAACATTATTTTCAAAGTTAAACATACATAACATTGCATTCAGGTTTAAGACACACTGAGCAGCAGTTATACAATTGACCCTTCCTGAAATGGAGTGGTAGAAAAAAGTTAGAAGTAGTTGAAGGTAAGGCACCTAAGAAATAGAGAGGTCACTAGTCGGGGTTAGTGCAAGGACATAACCAATGAGTTTTGAAGTATTTCTTGAGTTTGTTTTTGAATTGAGTTAGTGAGCGTTCTAGGGTCAAGTCAGCTGGGAGTCTGTTCCATATTTTTCCAACAGAATTGGCAAACAGAGAGTCCACAGCTGAGTAGTTGGATTTGTATGTTTGAACTAGGAGTCTAGTGGATGATCACAGTGGCTGGGTGCTGGTGTAGGGGCTGATAATATTTTTAGTGCAGGTGTATTTTCTGGTTGGTAAAGGACTTTATGTGCCACTATTAGCTGGTTGAACTGCAGTAGGCTTGGCAGTTCAAGCCATCCTATGCGATTTAGGTTGTGACAGTGGTGTGTCTGGTAGGCTTTGCCAGTAGCAAATCTGGCAATGTGGTTATAGCAAGATGATAGTTTATTAAGATCTGTTTGTTTAAGTTGGAGAATAGAGGTGAGGCATAGAGAAGAGTTGATAGCAGATGGGAATGGGTAATTGCAGTTCTAGCAAGTGGGGTAAGGAAAGGTTTGATTTTGTAAAGAGAGCCAAGTTTTTTATTAATGGGTTTGATAGTTTGATTGATATGCGCATCAAACTTCAGGTTGTTATCAACTATGACACCCAGTAGTTTAGTTTGGGCTTTTGGGGAGATGATAGTGCCATTGTTAGCAGTTATGTTGAAGGCTGGCAGGGGGGTCCTGCATGTGGGGGAGAAGAGGAGCAACTTAGTTTTGTTGGGGTTTAGGATTAGATGTTGATTGGAGAGCCATTTTCATAGGTTCATAGGTTGGTACTGAGCTATCTGCCTGAAGGCATATATTAGCCCAGCCACGTTGTGCGGTATTCACCACCCCTTTAGTAGTTCCCTAGACCCTTGTACTAGCAGCTAGTACCCTTGGCCCCTATCTAGTAGTGCTGTTGGTATGATCCCCGGTGTGAACTTTCTGTTACCCATCCACTCATCAAGGTTCCCCTTGAAGAGTGATAGTGAGGGGCTCTGTCTTATGTAGATCGGGACCCTGTTCCATAGTAAGGGAAGTCTCTGCAAAGGGAATCTATCCCTCCAGCATGTTCTGTTCATTGTTGTGTTGAGGTTTATATCCCTAGAGTGTGTAGCTCGAGTAGATTTGGTTTTGCTAAGATGGAGCATGTTCAACAATTCTGGGTTGGACATGGCTCTGTATGTTAGATAGAGATTGCCTCTGAGAAAGCGGTATGCAACAGAGAACAGTCTTAGCTTTTTCAATCGTGCTGCATAGGGCAACTGTTTGAGGCCAGTAATCCTCTTGGTTAGGTACCTCTGTGGTCTCTCCAGCTACTGGAGATGTCTAGCCGGGTACATTCCAATTGGTGCATTGTACTCAATAGTGGGTCTAATGAGGGAAGAGTAGAGGGGCACCATTACATCCTTAGATCTTGATGCAAACCCTTTCATGATCAGATGGGTCACATAGAAGGATTATCTAACCACCTTGGCAACATGGTTATCAAAGGAAAGCTGACTATCTACTTGGGTCCCTAGATCCCTTATTTCTTCTTCAGATTTCAGGGGATTACCTCCTATGTTGTAGTTTGTGGGTATTGAAGGTAATTTGGGTTAATGTGAATAAAGTAGCTGGTGAGGTGTCAGAACAAATCAAGGTGGAGTCATCTACATATTGAATGCAGGTGGTATCTGGGATAACTGAATGAAGGTTGTTGATAAAGATGGAGAAAAGAAGGGGTCCTAGTATCGAGCCCTGGGGGACTCCTAAAGTGATGGGTAGGCGAGATGAAATAGTTTCAGTGAAAATCTGCATTCAGCAAACTGACTTTGCCATTTCTTCTCTGTTGCACAACAATGAAGTTAAAATATATAAGTTTATGAGTGTGAGGGGTTGCCCCACATTTTTTGTTGTAGAGGGGCTTAGGCACCTGCAAAAAAATCTGTATTTTAAGTTCACTGAATGTGGTTTACAGAGAAATCATTTCAGAGCTTTGGGACTCACTGAAACTACCTGAAACGATTCAACATGAATTGAAACAATCAGATGGTTGAATGTATATTGGCAGCTCTGGAACATGTTGGAAGTAGTAGACTTGTAATGATTAACTCCTCAGCCAAACAATGGCTGTGTTACACTCGACTGACTAACCTGTCATCCTTTAAGGAGGCACTTCTGGTTTGATTATGCAGTTAAAGAGAGTGCCACATGGATCTAGCCTCATGGTGCACTTTTCTGTAAGACTGGGGGATGTTTACAGCAGAGTAATCTGCTGTGACCACCTTTGTGTTTTATACTATCCTTGGCTACTGACCCTTGCTTCACTGCTAAAGCTATGACACATAATTACTTATGTGCTCATCAGCTATCCTTTGCTGGAGAAGACAAAAACTGGAAAAATAGAAAAGATGGGCATTTTTGTCTTTTGCTTCTTCCTTTACTATTACAAGATGTGGGTCAGGGTGGGTCCAGCAACTTTAACACTGTTAGACTGTCTTAAAGCATGAATTTAAATAAGGCCTTTGAATAGAATTTAGCTCCCACACAGGCCTGTGAATAGAACTTAGCCCCCACACAGGCCTGTGAATAGAACTTAGCCCCCACACAGGTCTGTGAATAAAACTTAGCCCCCCACACAGGCCTGTGAATAGAACTTAGCCCCCACACAAAAATGTGTCTGTTAGCCACAGCCTCTGTAGGTAGCTGTTTTATATTTACAAGCAGCAGATTAGGTCAGTGCTGCATAATCTGCCAGGTCACATGAGTGAGGTTAAAGTACACAGTGCTGCAAGCATAAAATCTGTAACTGAGAATGCCTTCAATGAAAACAGCTCCATTCACCAACAGTTTGCTGTTCACATACCTCATTTACCATCATGGGAGCTGTGTTACAGCTATAAGCATAATTTCACTAGTTTAAAAACAGAGCCCAGTTGAAAACCACGAGATGTAAATAAATATGCTCCATTTGTAAAGCGACCCATTGTGAGTTTATTGGTTTTTCTTAGTTTTATTTGGCTGCACGACATACACACGTATTTTTGGATTAGATAATTTCATTGGTACCTCCTGAAAGTGTTTTTTTTTATCTTTGGGTGATATTTTATGTATAAATTTGTAATTTGTAGAATAATAATGAAAAAAATTCAGGTGTTGATGATGTAAAGTGGGAATAATGAAAGACAAAATGTAATAAAGCGCTGCTTTTAAAATCAGTACCATTTTCGGCTTATGCTATGTGCAGCCCTCCTAATATATTCACAATTTCAGTATCCATAAATCATCAGGCTCTACTTATTAGTTTCCCCTCAAGTGTTTGGTAGTGCCCTGTATAGCCACAAACACCTTGAGTTGACATTTTCCTGTAAAAGCACCATGAAAATTTCACTTATACCGAGTTGCACACAAGACAACTAGTTTGCAGGGATAAGCACGGTCCCCAGAGTTGCAAAGTGGATAGCATACCTCTCAACCTGTTATAGCAAGAAATCTGGACAAAGTAATAAGTAATGGGGGGACAAAGGCCCAAAAATAGGTACACTTTTTAAATATTGCTCTTACAAACTTAGAAAGTAGATAGAACAACAGGTTTTGCATTAGTATGAATTTTCTGAAGGGTATGAAGTCTGAAACTCAAATGACTGCCATTATAGTTTGACTTCAACCCTCAATGATTTGCCAGAAAACCACCATTTTATGAGAAAGAACCAAAAATATGAGGCAAAAATCTGGACATTCTGCAAAAATCTGTATGGTTGAGAGGTATACTTGGCATTACTTTATATTCTCGCTCCAACTTTTAATCAATAAAAAAGGAGCTATTGGCATGGATGTGAACTTTCCCACTATCTCCCCTACTGGCTTAGTAGATATGGGCATCCTTAGGTAATGTAGAAATAGCCTCATATTTACCGACAACCAGTTAATTCTCAAACTGATACAGTATGTGACAGATGTATTTACACAGTCACTGGAGGCAATTCTCTCACATAAAAGAACTCCTAATTGCCAATAAGGTAGTCAATAGTACACACACTGCACCCTTCATACAGAATTCAAAGCAGACACATAGACTCACATATACTTAGACAACCATCCTAATCTCCAAAGACCTCCTAGACAAAGTACACATAACAAACACCCTCAGCAACCCCAAATGCATTCTTTCAAAACAACCCACATCAACATGTACAGCCACATCTCATGGAGCCTCTACTTCTAAGGCCATAAGGCAAGCTATGACACAATTTAATATTCTGGTCATTGGAGACTCCATTGTGAATCACACTGATGTCTCTCTCACCAGGGTGAGTAAGAAGAAAGTCACAGTCAGTTACTTATCAGAGGCCAGGATCTGCCACATTATGCACATAATCAGGGCATTGGACCACAGTTATGGATATGACTCAGTCATAGTCCATGTGGGTCCAAATGACTTGAGACATACCTCCCTTAACTATATGAAGAGAGACATCATGGAGCTCTTGGAATATGTGTCTCAGGCTGCTATGAGCCTAACGTTGAGCAACATTCTACCTTCTCCAAGGATGATACCACAGATGAACAGAATATGACTGACTTCAATAATTGGCTTAGTTTCTGGTATCATTCTAAAGGGGATGTGTGTGCAGTATTTGTCAGCATGGAAGGAGATGATCAGCAGACCACACTGCTTTGCCAGGGATAGTCTGCACATTGCCCTTCTAGGCTTTTGAATATATTAGCTAAAACATTATTCTCCCACATAGTGCCTTTTATAGGCAATGCCAAACTGAAAGTACTTCTGACATAGCAAATCAAAACCAAGAAAATCTAAATGTGCTACTGCTCAATACTAGGAGTCTGAACAAGAAACTCCACTCCCTACAAGCTCTGCTCACCTTAGAGAATACCGACGTCCATGCCATAATTGAGACATGCTTTAAAGCCAAGCAGAGCACACCGACAGTGCAAGGTTATAATGCCTTCCACAAATTTAGACCAGCTACTACACAGACAGGGGCTAAAGGTGGAGGTGTCTCAGTTTACATAAAAATAAATATACCTCAAGGCTGGTTAAACAGGACAATGCACTTGAGCTTCTCCATGTTCAAATCACCACAGGAAAATCCAATATCATTTTTTATAAGCTATATGTCCTTCTATATGACCCAGGTAACCCACACCATGTATTTAAACTTATTGGAAAAATTCATTATCCAACCCAATACTATATTCATGGGTGACTTTAATTGCCCCTGTATTACCTGGGAGTCGTATATGACACCAAATGTACAAGCACAGCTATTCCTAGATTTTGTAAACACAAACTCCATGAACCAGATTGTCAGTATATCAACAAGGAGTGCAATCATACTGGATCTGGTCCTTACTAATATGGGAGAATGCTGCACAGCCCCTAGCATAATGTCTTCTGGTAAGGTCAGATCACAGAATGGTCTCCTTTGAAGTAAAAATAAAACCTGGACTGCCAGCTATCCCTTAAATATTCGGGAGCTACTCTAAGGCTAACTTCCTACTATTAAGTGATAACCTGGCAAAATTTCAAGCCCCCATAAACCCTGAGACCACTGCTGCCTATGCAGAACTGTTCACAGAAACCCTGTGCAATCATGTTGATAGCTGCATAGAGGCAGCTGTACCCACAAGGAATAAGTACAGAACTAACTGAAAAAACAAGCCACCCTGGTGGAATCACAACATCAATAGGCTGTATAACAGAAGGAAGAAAATCATTTCAAAAATTAGGAGGTGCAGCACCCAGCAGGATAAAAGCAGTGTCACCAAACTAAACAAACAACTCAGAGGACAAATAAAGTCTACCAAAGCCACATTTGAGATGCATTTGGCCTCCCAGGCCAAGGACAATCACAAGGCATTATTTAGCTATGTCTGCAACCTCAAAGGCAATACACAGTTGTGTGCAGAGCTCACTGTAAATGGAGCCACCTATAATGAGCCAGAAGATATAGCAAACCTATTGGCCAACAACTTTAGCTCCATCTTTACCCCTCTCTCCCCATCAACCTTCCCTCAGTAAATACCATCAAATACAACTCCCCTGCTATCACTAGGGAACAGGTCCTTAATGCTCTGTCTAAGGCCAAGCACACTGCATCAATGGGCCCAGACTTTATCCCAAGATACCTTCTAAATGGCAACAAACATGATTTATCAGGCCCTCTGGAATTGCTATTTTAACTGTAGCCTCCAAACAGGCATCGTGCCTCATGAATGGAGAACAGCAACAGTCAATTCCTCTGCACAAATTTGGGCCATCTACAGACCCTGGAAATTACAGACCCATAGGTCTCACTAGTCTCATATGCAAAGTCATGGGAAGAGTTATCGTGGAAATGATCAATAATGGCATAGGAAATCTTCAGACACTGGACCCAACCCAATGTGGTTTCATTAATGGCAGAGCATGCCTACTCAACCTGGTGGACTTCTTTGAAAAGGTCATCAAAACAATGGATGAGGGCAAAAAGGTTCACACTGCCTACCTTGACCTGGTCAAGACATTTGACACAATGCCCCATTTGGGCATTTTTGCCAAACTTAAAAGGTTAGGTACAAACCCTTATGTAACCCAGTAGATAGCCAGCTGCCTCACAGACAAGACCCAGGAAGTTAGAATTGGGGAGTCCACCTCTACAAGAAAGCCAGTCACAAGTGGATTCCTTCAGTGATTGGAGCTGGGACTTCTTCTTTTTGGAATTTGCTTCTTGGAAGTCAAGGCCAACATCAGTGGCCTCTGGATTACTAAATTTGCATATGATTGCAAATTAGGCACTGTCATTGAACTGCCCACTGACACAAATGTTCTGCAGGAAGGGATGACACAGATAAACAACTGGTGCCAGAGCCAGGGACTCAAACTAAATGTCAGTAAATGCACAATAGTATTCTTTTGGAAGTCATCCACCCATGGTAACAATCATACTGACAACACACCCCTAAGAGCTGCCCCAGTAGTCAGGGCCCTGGGGGCACACATAGACAGTAATCTAGCCTTTGACCATCATGTGTCTGTCTACAGTAGTGAGTAAATTGTTCTATGTAATGCAACTTATAAACAAAGGCTAAGTCCAAAGAAGTCATTGTTCCACTGTATTCAGCATTCATCAGACCTGTCATTAAGTACAATATCCCCTTTGGTATGTACCTAACCAGGTATATCCAACAATTAGAAGATCCATAGAGGTTCCTCACTAAAAGTATACAGAGAGTAAGTAAAATGTCCTATGCAGACTGCCTCAAGGCCCTATCCCTGTATTCTGTCTCCTACAGGCTGAGAGGAGATATATGCCTGGCATACAGGGCATTGAAAGATCCCACTCTAATGGACCTCCTGCATATCCACAAAACAAACAGCACCAGACTTACCCATTCTAATGACTTAACCCTTGCCTATGATATAAATAGGACCCGATGGAGAGATAGGAATATATCACAGAGACTACTCCATCCATGGAACAGGCTCCCTATCCATGTGAAGCAGAGTTCCTCCCTAACCCAATTCAAGTGTAACTTGGACAATTGTATGGGGAACAGGAAATTCATCCCTGGTTTGACACCTATGTTTCTAATCGACACAGGCAACCTGTAAATGTTTCATCTCTCAAGCCCCTGCTTATACTTATCAAGGGTACCAGAATTTGTCAGAGATTTGAGATGCATGGCTAGGCTTAAAAAGGCCCATGTAGTCATTAGCTTAGTAAACACCTATGAATCTATTCACGGGTGTATTTATTTACAGGCTTATAAATTGCTGGTAAATATATTTAGCTCTTTACACATACACACACACACACACACACACACACACACACACACACACACACACACACACACACACACACACACACATATATATATATATATATATATATATATATATATATATATATATATATATATATATATATATATATTGTTTTCTGTAATAGATTCATCTGAATACCCACCTATGTGGAAGAGTATGGAATGGTGGAATGGGAGGTAAACACTTATCAGTTATGAGGTCATGAAGAAATGGACAGATCTTGCTTTGGGGTGTCTCTGGCTGAGGTTCCAGCAATACATGTGACCTCAGCTGCAGACATCAGCATTTAATCAGATTTCTAATACTCTGCTTGGTGCTACCCCCCCCCCCGAGGCAATTCTAATGTCTATAAGGGTAATGAAATAGGCAGCACCACATTTTCCCCTAAAGGATAGGTATACTGTTAACACATTTTGTATGAAATGCACAGTCACAAAACTTTGGTACTGATAGAGCGACAAGTTGGGTTGGGAGGGTGGCCTAATGGTTAAGGTGTTTGCCTTACAAACACAAAGTGCAGGGTTTGAGTCTCACAAGGGATAATTGGCTAAGCTTAAAATGTCTCGCAAGGGCAGTTAGCTTAGTACTTATCTATGAACCTATAAGTTCTGCAGAAAATGATCAGCCTTAAGAGTTTGTGTTATACCTGCATTCATGGTACCCTACCGTAATAATGCTGTTATGAGAATTGCTGCATTCAGTAACGGCAGTATAATATCTTCATCCTCATCAACCCTTTTCCCCGTTTTCTATATGGGAACAGGGAACAGGGTGTCATTTCAACTGTTGCCCTGTTTCTAAATTTAATGTCACTCCTCTACCTTCTGTGACAGTCATGTCTAACTGTCACAGGTCTTCTCTCCCACAATCTGTTTGATGGATGCCCTCATTTCCTTTTGCTTCTTCCTGTCTCTCCCAAATCTTCTTCACCAGATTGTTGTCTGCTTTTCTGCACATGTGCCTGAACCACTGTTATCTGTTCTCTTTGACTTTCTCTGTTATTGGAGCTACTTGGGCTTCTGCTCTTATGTCCTCGTTTCTTTGTCTGTCCCAGTGTGCATCCTACCACCTGTTTCAGGCACTTCATGTACATCACTTCCTGCTTCCTTAACTGCTGTGCTGCCCAGGTTTCTGTAACATACAGTAGTGCTGATCACACCACTGTTCTGTAAATCTAACTTTTCAGCTTCTTTAGCATTCTTCTATCACACACTACCCCTGACAATCTGTGCGACTTGGCTCCTTTGATTTTAATATAATATCCATCCATCCTTTACTCCTTTTTCTCATGTGTGCACTTGGGTTTTGGGTGTGACTTCAACAGTGACAATCATCTTGAGCCAAGATTTATACCGCTGGGTGAATAGCCCTGCCGGGATACTTCATCTGTACCACTCACTTGCACACACACACTCGCACCTATGGGCAATTTAGAGTGCCCAATCCACCTACTGCATGTCTTTGGAACATGGGAGGAAACCAGAGCACCTGGAGGAAAACCCACACGATTGCAGGGAGGACATGCAGACTACACACAGAAGGCACCCCAGCCGAGAATCGAACTGGATAACCTCTTGCTGTGAGGTGACAATGCTAACTGCTGCATCACTGCTATAGTATCACCAATATCAGATTAATTTTTGATATTTTTTTCTTATTGATCACACCTTTCTATACAACAAATATCAAAATATTTTTGTATTTTTTCTTGTACGGAATATGTTTGAAAATTGCATATTTTTTCATGTCTATCTATACTGCTAACATGACCCTTTTTATTTCTTCCTACAGACGAGTGGATGCTGCAAAGTTTCAGAAATGGCAGGATGAAAATACCAATTTAAATAATCTGGAGGAAGGAGAAATATTACTGAAATCCCAACAAAACTATAATAACAATTTCCCAATTGTGAAAGTTCTTTGGCGAGTGTTTGGACCATATTTTCTTGTAGGAACATTCTGCTTAGTTGTGAGTGATGTCTTCATGTTTGCTATTCCACAGGTTTTAAGGTAAGTATTACGAGCTAGTTTGTTATAGCGTACCACTTTATTATATTTTCCCATTAATTAATCTGTAAGTAGTGTGGCCTAGTGGTCATTGTTGCTTCCTCCTATTTCTAGAATCTGTAGTTTGACTCTGGCTGTCTTTGTGGAGTCTGCTCTGTTGCTGTCCACATGGGATTCCTCCTACCTGCATCGAGGTCAATTGGCTTTTCTAAATTATTTTCTAACTTTATGTTTTTGTGAATGATACTTATTGATGACCTGACATCCAATCCAGGGTGTATCTTGCTATATATCCAGTGTTTCACAAATAAGCTTCAACTTCAAATTGGATGAAGAGGTTAATGATAATAGAGGTATGGTTATTACATAACTAACGGGTGTTTTCTTCCATCCCTAGTATTTGGATTACAGTACAACACACGAAAGAGGATACTGTATGCATTTTTGTGTTCAGTGTTAAAGTTTACAGAAATTTCAGATTTCAGTAACAAGTAATTTGAAAGTGGAGACCAAGCAGAGATGCAATGAGACCTTATTTCCTACAGCTTTAATTATTTGTCATTTGTTAAGTGGGTAACTAGTTAGTCTAGGGACCCTTTTCAGCCATGACCTGCTCAAATACAATTTAGTGTATCACGTTAACAAACATGTTCTTGGGAGGTGATAGGATACTAAAGTATGAAGAGAAAACCCACACATAGATGGGGAGAGCATATTAAATCTAGACAGACAGTGATCAGAAGCTAAGACTAAAATCTAGAGCCACAAGCTGTGAGGCAGAGACTCTAATTGTGATGTTTGGCCTTTCATTTTATTTGTCACATGCTGTCTGCTGCCTATTGATCTTTCATCATCCATATTGGCTCCCATGTGGCTTCACCACCCACCACTCCAACAAAACCCCTTATTCTTTGTGCCACTAATGAATTCTCTGTGCCCACGCTGAGTCTGGAGATAGTGAGGAGTGGACGGGCAGGTATTCTTCACTAACAGAGCAGCTTATGTAGTGAAGGAATGTTGTTGAGGGGTTACAGATGCATATAGTTGGCAAATGACTCTCCTCTAGTATTTTATTTTATTTTATTTTATAGATCTTGCATTCACAGAGATGCTGTATTTACTTTGGTCTACTTTTACATCCTTATTAGCATGAAGGATGGCTGTCTTTATGGTTGACAGTCCTAATTCCAGCTACGTGAGCACTGTCTTTCCACCAGACTGCATCCTTTGAGATATGTGGCCTGTCTCTTTCTCAAACGGTAGGAGGAATTTCCCTTCACTGCTGGCTTGTGTTTCATAATAGCTGACCATTGCAGAAATTCACAGCTATGCTCACAAGCTCATCGCTGGGGGCACTTTCTGTCAGGGGGGCTATACCACTGCATGTACAATGGATACCTTCCTTTCCTATTCTACTTGTCTTCTATTTAGCCTTGATTATTTAGTCTCGATTTTATTTAGAACACGTTTGGATGGCATTACTAAAATTAATAGCGCTATTATTTAAGACTAGAAAATCAATAGATAATCACAATAAACAATAGCCCACTTTTAAAATGTTCGTATTGGATAATGTAATTATCTTCAGGAGGCAGTTTGAATAGCTTTAATAATAAATGGGCTAATGGAAAGCATTGCCTGTTTTATTTGCTGTCTTGTTGATCATAGCAAATTTAACAGCCATTATGCCAACAGCTAATTTGAATCCAAGGCTAGCTATGTCAGAGGAATGCAGAAACTTTATCAACTGCCATTGCTTCTGTTGGCAATCCTATACATTTTCAGGCATGTTTAATTATGTTAACTAACTAATAAACTTCAATATGAAAATACATAATTCCGTGCTTTTAATTGTTTAATATTTTTCCTTTAACTCACACACAGTTTGCTGCTAAACTTCATGAAAGACTCCAGGGTGCCGGTGTGGCAAGGCTACGTGTATGCTGTGCTCATATTTCTGTTTGCCTGTGTACAAACACTGCTGGTCCATCAGTACATGTATATGTGCTTCGTTGTTGGTATTAGGCTAAGAGCAGCTATCACTGGTTTGATTTACAGGAAGGTAAGTAACAAGCTTTACTTGTTTTTGTCATAATTCTTGTGGGATGTAGCAACTTTTCCCCCTTCACTCGGCCCATGTAGTGACTTACAGCCCTGAACATTCTGTGTGCCTTGTTGTGTTCTACATCAGTGTCAGATATGTAGAAAATGTGACTGAGATATGAGAAACAGTTTCAGTGGCATAATTAGCCCATTTTATTCTTAACTGGGTTTAAATACTCGTCACTTAGTCTGTTTTCTTCTCTGGTCCCTATCTGTGCAATACGTTATAATGATGAACTCTCTAGTTTAAAGTTGTAGCTAGTCCCTACAGGTATGTCCAGGGGTATATCCAGTGTTCTGTACTTGATGAAAGGCACAGCCACATTTCTGTCCTTTGCTCTGACTGAACAGGCTTTGGTGTACTGAACCACACCAAGGCAACCAAATATCTTACTTCAACGTGCTGGTTAAGTTCACAGCTTTTTCATTTTCTCCAGTCAGTTTGAAAATTAACTGTGATGTGCTGTTCTATCTTCCATTCCTCAATGAATAAGCTTTGGTGTACTGGCCTCTCCAAGGCAATCTGATATCCTACTTTGATAGTTCATGTGCACATGTTTCATTTGAAAATTTCTATTTGGTTTTAAAAAATACGTCTTTGTAAATAGTCAATGCAGTCTTAAAGGTATTTGGCTGTTTAAGAATATCTGCAGGTATTTCATAAAGAATACAGTGATTTGTATATTCAAAAGAAAAAAAATATATTTATGCATATTTTATGTTTTCTGGTAAGATGCAACTTGGTTTAGGAAAAATCTATTAGAGATTGACTTGATAATCTTAGTAGTCATGACATAAATTTTAAAAATACTGCCACGAATGGAAAAGAAACATATAATCTGGGAAGTATATTTTTATCAAGTTGTTGACTTTATATTATTTACACAGTTGTAGGTCTGAATATGAGAATTAACACTATAGCTATACTGAACCAATATGTCTAAAATCAGGGGAATTATTTTACATGACTGGTGTAATCTGATGTTGTGGTCATAATTTATTAATGGATAAATCTAAAGTGCTGTAATTAATATCAAACACTAAATGCCTGTTTTTTGTTTCTTCTTGCAATGTCTGTATTTAGGTAAGTATTAGAAATGAGTTTTTGAGACAACACTAAGAGAAAAGCCTAGCTACAGGTTAGAACTTGTCAAAAACCTGTGTAATGGGTAAAAGAGCCGATACACAATGCAAAATATGTGGCAGAAATAGAGTATTGGCTGTAGATGGACATAGACTCAGAAATAAGTTATTGACAAAAATATTCCTTACCGCTATATTTTAAGTTGAATATGCTGCATCAATAATTACAACTGTGTTACACACAGTAGGGATAGAGACGGCGGCATGATCCTGAACAGCCCAAGTAAGTATAAGTCTCTGGAGACAGGCTTTCTCCTGTCCGAAGAAATGTGTGACAGAAAATATTAAGAAGAAGAGTGGAAGCTAAATAATAAGACAGAGGATGGATATTGGTATGTCTAACATAAGCTGCATCTGCATAACATTGTAATGAGAAAATACACACCGGACCACTGAGATGGGCATTTAATGCAGTTAATTGCTACTTTAACTACACAGATAAATGTGGTCAGACATGTACATATATAGGTATTACATTTGCACAAAAATCCACACACACACACACACACACACACACACACACACACACACACACACACACACACACACACACACACACATACACACACACACACACACACACACACACACACACACACACACACACACACACACACACACACCGAGATACAAACCTATGTGCGCACACATGTACATGCACGCTTACACCCGTGTACGCACACAGACACATACACACAGCTGTACATACCCATATACAACTGCCCACACATAAACAAACACACACACACACACAGATGTACATTCACACACCACCAACACAAACCCACACACTCACACAAACTCAGCCTCAAAGACACACACACACACACACACACACACACACACACACACACACACACACACACACACACACACACACACAAAGATACAGATTCTCTCATCGCAAACACACACACACACACACACACACACACACACACACACACACACACACACACACACACACACACACACACAGGCTTATGTTTGCTCTCTCTTCTCCCACCTTACTAAAGTCATGAATGTGAATAAGAATATTCAGTAAGCACTGACACACTATAAAATATTATAACAGATTCTACTTAACTCACACATGATTATGTAGTTTCTAAAAAAGAACGTTATGGATATAAAGTGTAATATTTTCTCATGCTATATAAATGTATGCAGATTTCTAAAACGTTTATGTCTGCACATCCAGTAATTTGCAGTGTAAACACTTGAAATATTCCCTTTTATGATTTCTGTCTGCCAGTTTCTCACCACCCCCAATATATTAAATGTGTAAGTATATTATTGTCTGTAATGTTACATCAATGTATTACATTGGACTTCCTAAAACCGTAACTCTCAACTGCTCTTTATTTTGTGCTGTACTGAGTTTCAACCTCCATCACAATGTCTGCTCTGCTGTGAGTTTCAACCTCCATCACAATGTCTGCTCTGTGGTGACTGCAGATAGTTCTGATTTCTGCTTTTTTATTTCAGCCAGTGAAATATAGACTTCTTAGAGTTTTCATAATCAAAGAGACCAATGGCAGATGCTACTAGATGGTTTGTGCCAATGAATTATGTTCCAAAATAGGGCCCACGTGGTGCTTAGGGTCTGGCTTAGGATCTTCTATTTCTAGTAGTTGGAGAAGACATGTGCCAGCATAAAGAAGACAAAGGTGTTTTTTTTTCCTCTGCAGTTGCTGTCTGAGTGAGCAGATTTGATAAGGGACCTATGCTGATTGTCTAAAAAAACTCCAGCTATACTCTGTGGCATATCGTCTACTCAGAGGCGATCTCTGCTAAACATACAAGGCCATGTCAAACCCTGAGCTGTTGGACATGCTCCACTTAAAGAAATCCCAATCCTTCATAGCCACATGCTCCAGGGATCTAAACCTTGTCATCACAATAAACAAAACATGCTGGAGGGATAGGTTCCTGACCCAGGGACTCCCCAGACTCTGGAACAGACTGCCTATACATGTCAAGCAGAGCGCCTCCTTGGCACTTTTCAAAAGGAGCCTTAACGATTGGATGGGAGATAGGAAATTCACCCCGGGGATCACGTCAGTTGCCCTGTTAGACAGGGGTCCAGGGAAGTAAATATTGTGGGAAGAAATATCCAGGGAATTGTAATGGCTAGGCTTGTATAGGCTCTAGGGCCAATAGCCTAGTACAAGCCTATGAACCAATAAACCTATGAACAGAGAAATGTCAGAGAAAAACAACATTTGCCATTTCAGAACTCTGTGTTGACAGAACAAGTGATTGTGCTTCTTTTGTTTTGGAACAAAATGTATTCTGTGTGCTGCTTGTCCATCTGCATTGGTCTGTTATTTGCCTTTGGCTTTTCTCAAAGTGATTTGGGTTTCTAAAATCCTGACAGGAATGAACCCCATTCATACATCAGGGTGCAATTAGCCTATAATATAGTTATTCTGATGTATGTGCTGTCTAGAAAATAAAGATGCCACACTCAAAGTGTATTGTAATGCCCACCACTACTCACCAATATGTGATGCCACCACTGCCATCAATATGTGACGTGCCCATGCTGGGCCAGTAATCAAGGAGCCTGAATCTTCACCACTGACACTGGAGAGGGACATTCACTTGGAGTACAAATGGATACACTAAATATTTCCAGAAGCAGACCTCTCTCCATCAAGCGCAATTTCTCTTAAGAGCGCAGAGGCACATACTTAACCCGGGGTCTGGATGTCTCTATCTGTCTCCCTCCTAGTCCCCAGTTAAACTTCCTACTGGTACAGATGCAGAGTTAAGTCCGCAGCTATGTGCTCAAGCCAAGTCCTCCACCACTCTCTCTGTGAAACCAGTTCTTTGTGTTCCTGCTCCTCCAA
>NC_056746.1:138528995-138531495 GCF_019279795.1 Protopterus annectens
GCATAGTTACTTGGACAGTGGTTCCCTTATGTTTTACTTGCAGCTGAGTTAACTCATGGAATGGCTTGTTAGGTTCTGCATGTTTTACACACAATACAAACCAGTCTCTCCAAATAGGAGGAGTTCTTGGTGGCTCAGGGCTCAGTTTTTGTTTAAAGATTGTTGCTGATACCCATGCAGGGGGATCAGTCATGTGCATGCTTTGAAAAATACCATAGTAAATTACATTGTGCATGTAGTTTTGTTTGGGTACTTGGCTATTTTTTCTTGTGGTAGTAGTGGGCCATGGTTATTGTATACCAAATCAATTATTTTCTAGATACGACGAGGATTATTTATTGGCTATTATACAATGACCCCCCCATTAATATTCCAAAACGTGCATGCTGAATGGTCAGCGTGTATGTTGTAAATCAGACTTATACTAATGGAAAAAGGTCCAGTCGCCCGTACTTTTTCCATTAGTATAAGTCTTTTTTTTTTTTGTTGGACAGCAATGGAGAACGGAAGAGCTCCGTTGCTGTTATCTCACTATGTTAAACGAGTTTAACATAGTGAGATAGCTTAAAAAAAGCAACAGAGATCTTCCTTTCTACATTGCTTTTTTTAAAGCTGTCTCGCTATGTTAAACTCGTTTAACACAGTGAGACAGCTTTAAAAAAAGCAACAGAGAAGGGAAAATCTCCGTTGCTTTTTTTAAAGCTATCTCGCTATGTTAAACTCTTTTAACATAGCGAGACACGTTTTTAAAAGCAACGGAGATCTTCCTTTCTCTGTTGCTTCCACACACAGTTCTGATGTACTGCGTAATCATACGCCTATGCGGTACATCATAACTGCCGCAGAATACTGGACAGCTGTGGAAGGGCAGCAAGGAGGCATTATACAATGCCATTATTTAAAAAAAGTAAGTATTTTTTTTCTTAAATAATGTCATTGTATAATAGCAATAATCTATGCTTGGGTGTGGGTAATGCTGGATTTACCCACGGTTGTCTTTGTTTGGCCACTCAGACTTCGCCCTCGTGACCAAACTACACCAACTATGGGAAAATCCAGCATTACCCACACCCAGGCGTGGGTTATTGCCTAAGTAACTCTAGTAGTGAAGCTGTTTTCTTTTTTCATCCAGGTGGGGACCTGAAGCCATACTGTTGGTAATCACTTTTTCATTTTGTCTTTTTGTATGGGAGACAGAGACCATAATTAGATATAAAGTGAGGAAAATAAGTACGGATCAACTTGTATTTTTGGGACTGCTTACCTCTGCGGCCATGTGAAAAAGTACTGCATGTTGTGGTCAGTTGATATTGCTTGTTTATTGCCTTAGTGGATTTTAAACTTCATCTAGTAGTACATCATGTATATTGTGGTTGGTTGGTATGATACAACCATTTCAGAATAGAAATGTTATCATGGAATGTTAATGGGTTAAACAATCCAAGTTAAAAGAGCTAGATTTTTTGCTCATTTGAAAAGGCTGGGACCTCAGATAATGTGTATTCTCAACTTCAGAAGAGGATTAATAAGTAAAGATGGCATACACAGAGGTGTATTACTCTATTTACTAAAGATTTAAACAAGAAAGAGTATCAATTCTGTTATCCCAACATGATATCTGTTAAGTCATGGCTTATGTATATGTAAATATTAAATGAGGAGTTGTGTTTAATGTTTTCAAGTGTCCATCATCCACCACTAGAAGGTATGTTTGAGTGCTCATGGCAGGGCTGATAGGGTTTAAAGAGATGATGTCTTTTGCTGAAGGTTGGGACTTAGTTACTCAGAAGTCTAGAATGGCCTGAGGGCTTTGTGAATACACTACACTGGGAAATACTTATCAACAGATAGTATAATATTAGGTGTGATTGATGTAGTTAGAACTTTAAGGTTAACTGGCCTTGTTTTACATACTGTCCCACAGGATACTCCCCCTACTCTAAGATAGTTAAATTCATCGTGACTGTTGGGTATTTTTACTTGGTTCCATCTTTATCTCAGATCATTCCTCTCTGGTTCTATTGCTGTTTTCTTGGGCAGAAGCACCTCCTAAGCACTTGCATTTTAGTATTGCACTTTAAATATTTTTGTGGGTGGTATGTGACTGATTTATGAGTCCCAGTTAAATCAATGGGAAATATGTTACTCAAAGGAAGGGAAACATTGGCTGTTCCAGCAACATGCTGTATATATATCTTTAAAATAATCATTGACACAGTATACAAAGAAAAAAAAAACAAGCACAGAAATAAAATCTCGGAGAGCTTGGCAAGAAGTGATGAATGAGATGACGGTTCAGCAAGCTAGGGAATCCTGGGGTGGACAAAGTGAAAAAGGTAGAACTCGGTCATTCAGACTGATACACAGAAGTTTAGAACTAGCGTAAGAATTTGCAAGTGTAGCACTTTGACAATTTTCCTACAATCAAGAGGTCTTTGGTGCTGTGCCTTCATAGAATGATATTAGATAGGACAGAAATGGAAGTCTGGGATTCACAAAG
>NC_056746.1:138536495-138601848 GCF_019279795.1 Protopterus annectens
TTCCTCATTTTTGAGTCTTCAGCATTCTGTCTTACAGGCAGTTCGTGGTTGAAATTGAGTATCATAAATTCATTGTTCAGATTTTTAACTAGCACTTGCAAATTGTATTGAATTGTATTACTTCATCATAAGATCTTTGTGTGTGTGTGTGTGTGTGTGTGTGTGTGTGTGTGTGTGTGTGTGTGTGTGTGTGTGTGTGTGCGCGCGCGTGTGTGTGTCTATGAACAGTACATAACCATGGCCATACCTCTCAACCTCTCAGAGCAAGAAATCTGGACAAAGCCATAAATAAAAATGATACAGAGACCCAAAAATAGGGACTATTTTTAAATATTGCTCTTAGAAACTTAGAAAGTTGATAGACTAACAGGTTTTGCATTAACAAGAATTTTCAGAAGGATATGAAGTCTGAAACTCAAATGTCTGTCATTATTTTCTAACTTCACTCTTTAATGATTTACCACTTATTTGCCAAAAAAACTAATATTTTATGAAAAAACAGACTAAAAATATAAGGCCAAAATCTGGACATTCTGTGAAAATCTGTACAGCTGATAGGTATTATTAATTCCTAGTTGATTTTTAAATTGTTTGACATTTTGTCCATTTCACAACATGACTGGCAGTGTTGCCTATTTTGGAGACTGGAGACTGAGAGCTATGCATATGCCCTGATATAATCCAGAAAGAATTGGCTGAAGTCACAAATGTTCAAACAAAAACTACCTAATGACACTACTAGGTTCATTAGCATGGGCGTATCAACTGTACAGAATTTTGCTCAAAAGCCACTTATTCTGCATTACATTTTTGCCCTCTCCCTTGTAAAATGTTTGATTTTCTTGTAAAATTGTTTAGGATTACAGTTATTCAATACTTTTTACTCTTCAGAATATTTAAAGCGAGTTATTATCAAGTGAGTAATGGTTAAAAACAGTCCCTAGTTTGGGGTCTATATTAAATTAGTGAACGCTTAGAAAAGTGAACGCTAATTCATCGACCCCTTTTAAGCGAAAGCTTAAAATCTCGAACACCCAGAACAGCGAATTTTTTTCCCTGGGAAAAATTTGCTTTTCCGAGAAACACACACACAACACAAGCACACCAAAAAAACAGCAATCCACACACATACACTTAAAATCCTACATCTACCTTACACTAAACTGTACATACACTACTATCTATCCACTTACCTTAACCCAAACCCTAACCCTAAGGTCCGTCACTATCGCACACTCACCTGACCCGTGCCCTAATCCTAACTCACCTACCCTGCCCTAACCCTAATGTCTGTCACTATCGCACACTCACCTCACCCGCGCCCTAATCCTAACGTCTGCACAATCGCACACTTACCTGAACCCGACCTGTAACTTTCCACCACAGTGCTGAAAATAGCAAAGCCACAGAAACGGACAACCAAATTCTTTCGATAGGAAAAAATTCAGTGTTCTGCAGCTTCGCTATTTTCAGCGTTCGCTGTTTTAGGGTTGATATTAGAACATTCGAAGTTATGAAAATTTGATGTTCTAATATAGACCCCCTTGTGGTATCTGCCTAGGGTTGCCACCATACCTCTCAAATGTACCTCATTATGAGGAATGTTCCTCATTTGGGTTCTTAAAATGTTCATGTTCCTCAAAGTCCACATTCAAAGGGTCTGGCACACATTCTGTGTTATGAATTTTTTAACTGATATCCATGATAAATACAAATGAGTCATATTAATTCATGAAAATATATAAGTAAAACCAGCATATTTTAACCATTCTATGACCATTCTAGTTGAAATTGTTAGTATGCCATCAGTATGTATTCCACATTTTGTTGATTTGTTCCACATTATGAGGACTGGTGTTGGGGATGGAAGGTTGAGAGCTATGGTTGCCACCTTATCAAATAACCAAAGTGGGACTTTTTTGTAGAAATCTGAGATTTTGCAGGAAAAAAACATACTCACAGCCAGTGCAAAGGAGAGAACTTCATTTTTTTGGCAAAATAAAAGCTTACTTTTGTAGCATATGAGTTAATCTATATCATATAGATGTTTCAGATAAAAACAACTGTTTTATGCATATATTAAAAAAAAAACTTAGGAAATATTTTTGTCCTAAAATTTCTGGACATTTCCCATTTTTTACTTTTTTTTCGCAGGATATAACTGCCCAAAGAGGGCCTGTCCCCCGCAAAGTGGGACAGGTGGTAACCCTATATAAATCTGCCCACTATTATTTTTGGCTGTTTCCAGAATTCTTAAATAGGCATGCAGATAAGCCTTAAAGACGGCTGCCCGCTCCCTCCTTAGAATAAAGAATCCGGAACACTTCATCGTGCTGCCGTCATACTTCGTACCATGTGCGTCATGCAGGTCCTGCACGAGCTCGTAGTTCTTAACCTGAGATTTGAAGACGTAATACAAATTCAATCAGAACAGCTAAGAAGCAGAGACATTGGCAGAATTTAGTAACAGCGGATAAAACGCGGATCCCTCACCGGAATTTACTGAGAACGGATTAGAATAAGTCGTATCTGGCGACAAAAAAAATTACCGAAAGTGATCACATTGGAAACGGAACTGTTGGAGCGATGTGGCCGGCAGGTTACGTCTTGTTTGGCGGTGTTACTGGGGTTGTTTCTCTTTTGGAAAGATGACCCTATGTGGACGATTGTGTCAGGGGTACTTTATGAAATCCAGTCCATCTCGGGCCTTAGGGTAGTTAGGATTATTACCACCTGGTGGTCCTTGTTAGTTTACAGCCGGGGTAGGTTTGGCAGGAGGATTGGTACGTTTCATCAAGAGCTGCACCTGCGGCAGCCAGGTAGCAGTGTGCATGATGGGATGGGGCTTAAAACTTTGCAGAAATTCACCCCAGTTTATTCACTGCATTGGAAGACCAGGCTAAGCTTGGCAGGAAGATCCACAACGAACCGGCGCCCGCAGTAAGACGCAGCGTACAAAGTGTGAGCGGCAGTAGCAGTCTCCACCCTCCTGCATTGGCCTCATTGCATACCTTCCCGGTTAAGAACGAAATGGGAAGTATTGGCAAACAGCCATCACAGCAGTAAGACGCATTAAAGGTGACATGAGACGCACTCAAACCTTTCAGGACCCCCCAGTTCACTCACTACATGATGCCATCTTGTGCAAGGACCAGGATAACCTAGCCAACAAGATCAGAACTGTCCACAAAGAGCCAGCAGCTGCCTTAAGGTGTGACTTACAGAGCTCTGTCCAGAGAAAATCGGTTCTGAGCTCGAATTCTTACAAAAACAGAATGGAGGAGTCAGCACCTGGTACCCAGGGGAGCACTTACAAAGTAATCAAAGTTTCACCAACAAAAAACGCAGCAGTGGCAGTGAAGACTGCAAGTTCTAATCACCTGTCTGGCTGAGGAATTACTGCCCTCGTTTACCTGAACGATTATCTACAAAGCCTGTAAAAGTTTCGAAAGAGACAAAGCATACAGATCAAGAGCAAAGGTCAACAGTGTAAATATTTACCCTTTGTATATCTCTCAGCCTCTGTGCATTAAACATCCTAGAACCGTTCTTTAAAAATGAAAGCAGTGGGTTGAAAAGAACACTTTCTTATTTTTCACAGTAGATCTTTGTATGCACTATACTCTATTTTGTTAGTGGTAGTTGATCTTTGTATACGATTTGTTTATTTAATAATTTTATTTAATAAATTATGTATGTACGTATGTCTGATTTTATGGAAAACATCATTAAATTTGTGAGAAGCGAGGCAAAAAGGGTCAAAATCATAGCAGTATGTGCAAATAATAACAGTTGACAGGCATGACCCTTTACTTGACTAATCAGCTGGAAAGCCTGTGACAGTTTTGAAATAGACAAAGAAAATGGATATTGATAAGAACATAAGGACAGTCTATATGAAGCCTGTTATGAAAGCCATGCTGCTATTGCACAACCAGTCACGCACCACTTGCAACATATAATATTCCACCAGATTCCATCCGTAAAGGAGGAAGCTTGTGGTGTCCAGGTTTGGAAAAAACAATAGTGCTGTCTTATGAGTAACAACTGTAGGCTGCAGTAGTGCAAATAGTTGTGCACCACTCCCCTTGTTGATCAACCCCACAGAATGAAGATGAAAAACACTTAAGAGATTGGAGGCAGAGGTAAAAGGGAATAGTGCTGTGATTGCCAACTTTGAAGAGGAAGAAATTTCAACTGTGGTAAGTAAGAAGAAATAGTGCTGACTTCAAAGAGGAAGAAATATGAACCACTACAAGTAACAGCACATAGTGAACAGCAGCAAATGTCATTGAGATATTCCTCTTTGGACTTTGAATGCTTTTAGAAGTTATGTTTTGGACGACAGCAGATGACTTCAGAATCATCATTTTTAGATAGTGACAAAGAGCCATTCATGAGTTGTAGAGGCTGGATGCATGGATGCCTACACGAAGTGTACACCATACTGAGTGAACAGACAACACAAGCATAACTCACACCTTCTTCCTCCTAATTTTAGTTTTCCTACTGATTTTCTTGCAGCTTTAGATGTTGAGGAGGATTCATAAAGGTGACCATAAAGTGTGGACTACTTGTACTCGGTATAATCTTTCTAAGTGAATAGACAGCACAAAAAATATGGTAGGGATGTTCTTGAATACATATCGAGAACACTTAGTATATGTGCTCATAAATCCAGCCCTTAGTTTTTTACAATATATTGCTTTTTCGGTATGAAAGAACAATGAAGATGTAACGTGGCATAACATATTTTATAGTCTTCATACCTGAAGAATCTTAATCCAAGTAAAAACATAATGATTGAAAAAAAGATGTTACTCCACAACAGTATACATTTAACTGCATTATTTTTTCAATGTTTATTAATAATGTATTAAGACATCACCTTAAAAAGGAATGACCATTTTAAAGGCCTTTATGCCTCTCTCATCTCCTCTCCAATTGAAACTTGGCAAAGACAATTCATTTATACAGAGAAAAGTTTTTGTCATAAACCTTTGGCATTAGACAGTAGTTTAAAGTAATCTTAATAAAACAGAAAGTTCATAGGTCAAAGAAAACGTAACTGGATATACTTGTAAATCAAAAAAAGGCTCTCAGAAGTCACTCAGTCAGGATTTATTGTCCACAAACAACAAAAAACAAATAAACGACAATAGTTGAAATAACGATTCAAAACATAGTACTAAGCGCTTTCACCCTCTAAAACATAAGGGCATCCTCAGAGTACTAGGCTAATGCCCTCCAGAGGTCTTTATAAACCTAGCCACGCTTCCCAAATATAACTGATGATTTTTGTTACCCAAGTTTATTTATATATATATATATATATATATATATATATATATATATATATATATATATATATATATATATATACACACACACACACACACACACACTGGATGCCAGGTTTTTGTGATATAAAAAAATGAGGCCACAATAAATCATTTCAAAACTTTTCCCACCTTTAATGTGATCTATAACCTGTACAATTCAATTGAAAAACAAATCTGTTAGGGGGAAAATATCTTCTTTCGGCTTTTCCCGTTAGGAGTCACCACATCAGATCATCTGTTTCTATTTCTTCCTGTCCTCTGCATCTTGCTCTTTCACACCAACCGCCTGCATGTCCTCTCTCACCACATCCATAAACCTTATCTTAGGCCTTCCTCTTTTCCTCTTACCTGGCAGCTCCATCCTTAGCATCCTTTTCCCAATATACCCAGCATCCCTCCTCAGCACATGTCCAAACCGATGCAATCTTGCCTCTCTTGCTTTGTCTCCAAACTGTCCAACCTGAGCTGACCCTCTAATATACTGATTCCTAATCCTGTCCATTCTAGTCATACCCAGTGCAAATCTTAACATCTTTAACTCTGCCACATCCAGCACTGACTCCTGCCTTTTTGTTAATGCCACCGTCTCCAACCCATGTAACATAGCTGGTTTCACTACCCTCTTGTAGACCTTCCCTTTCATTCTTACTGGGATCTGTCTGTCACAAATCACTCCTGACCCTCTTCTCCACCCATTCCACCCTGCCTGTACTCTCTTCTTCACCTCTCTTCCACACTCACCATGACTCTGATCTGTTGATCCCAAGTACTTAAACTCATCCACCTTTACCAACTCTACTCCCTGCATCCTCACCATTCCTCTACCCTCCCTCACATTTACACACATATATTCTGTTTTAGCCCTGCTGACCTTCATTCCTCTCCTCTCTAAAGCATATCTCCACCTCTCCAGAGTCTCCTCAACCTGGTCCCTACTCTCACTACTGATCACAATGTCATCTGCAAACATCATAGTCCATGGGGCCTCCTGTCTGATCTCATCTGTCACCCTGTCCGTCACCACTGCAAATAAGAAAGGGCTCAGAGCTGATCCTTGATGTAATCCCACCTCCACCTTAAACGTATCTGTCACTTCCACCACAGTCCTCACCAATGTCACACTACCCTCGTACATATCCTGTGCCACTCTATAAAAAATTTTTAAAAAGTACAATAAGCTGGTTTCATTGGTGTGCACACCTGTAAACTAATACTTTGTTGAACCACCTTTAGATTTAATTACAACATTCAGTCTTCTTGGGTAGGAGTCTATCAGCATGGCACATCTTGACTTTGTAATATTTGTCCAATCTTCCTTGCAAAAGCACTCTAAATCTGTGAGAGTGCAAGGGCATCTCTTCGGCACAGCCGTCTTCAGGTCACACCAAAGATTTTCTATTGGATTTAGATCTGAGCTCTGGCTGGGACATTCCAAAACTTTAATTTTCTTCTGGTGAAGTCATTCTTTTGTAGATTTGGATGTATGCTTGTGGTCATTGTCGTGTTGAAAGGTGAAATTCATCTTCAGCTTTTTAGCTGATGCCTGAAGGTTTTGGGCCAAAAATGACTGGTATTTAGAACTGTCCATAATTCCCTTCACTTTGACTAAAGCCTCAGTTCTAGCTGAAGAAAAGAAACCCCAAAGCCTGATACTGCTGCCACCATGCTTCACTGTGGGGATGGTATTCTTTTGGTAATGCAAGGTGTTGGTTTTGCGCCAAACATACCTTTTGGAATTGTGGCCAAAAAGTTCAACCTTGGTCTCATCAAACCACAACACATTTTCCCACATGCTTTTGGGAGATTTGATGTATTGTTTTGCAAATTTTAGCCAGGCCTGAATGTTTTTCTGTGTAAGAAAACGCTTCCATCTTGCAACCCCACCCCATAGCCCAGACATATGAAGAATATGGGAGATTGTTGTCACATGTAGTACACAACCAGTACTTGCCAGAAATTCCTGGAGCTCCTTCAGCGTTGCTGTAGGTCTCTTGGCAGCTTTTGTCTTGTCTTTTTATCAATTTTGGAGGGACGTTTAGTTCTTTGCAATGTAACTGTTGTCCCATATTTTCTCCACTTTTTGATGACTGTCTTCACTGTGTTCCATGGTATATCCAAAGCTGTGTACATTTTTTTGTACCCTTCTCCTGACTGATATCAACAATGAGATCCATTTGATGCTTTGTAAGTTGTCTGTGAACCATGGCTTTTGCTGTGGCAGGCAATTGAGTAAATGTCAGGAAAATCCTGCTAGGACAGCTGAACTTTATTTGGAATTAATCTGAGTCTCTCTAATTGATGGCAGGTGTGTACGCAAGAAGACTGAATGCTGTAATTAAGTCAAAAGGTGCTTCAACAAAGTATTAGTTTAAGGGTGTGCACACTAATGCAACCAGTTTATTGTATGTTTTTTTATTTTTTATATTTTTCTTCCTAACAGATTTGTTTGTTTTTCAATTGAATTGTACAGGTTATAGGTCACATTAAAGAGGTGGGAAACATTTTGAAATTATTTATTGCGGTCTCATTTTTTATATCACAAAACCCTGGCATTTTAACAGGGTTGTGTAAACTTTTTATATCCACTGTATGTGTGTGTGTATAAATAAATATATATATATATATATATATATATATATATATATATATATAGGATTGGCATGGGTCTGTGGCACTGTAGCATTTACAGGCTGCCTCTGTCTGTTAGAGAAATAGGTGCCAGACCAGGGATAAATTTCTGATTTCCCATCCACTGGTCCAAGTTACGCTTGATTAAGGTTAGGGCAGAAGTCTCTCCACATGGACTGGAAGCCTGTTCCACAGAAAGGGCAGTCTCTGAGACACATACTCATCCTTCCAATGTTTTTATATCACAGATGAGGCATAGGTCTTTAGGCTGGAAGTTCTGATGCTATTTTTTTGTGAGCGTACACCTTGTAGGCCATGCACAGATAGCATCTCAGCAGTCTAAGGAGACAGACTACAGGGACAGGGCTTTAAGGCAGTTCACATAGGACATGTTTTTAATGCCCTTTATTCTTTTTTGAGGAAACTCAGTGGATGTTCCAGTTGATGTATATACCCAGTCAGGTATATATTGAAAGGGTGTTATACATTGTGCAATATTGAATCATTTCCCTATTACCATGGATACATGATGGTCATAGGATGGGTTATTGTGTACATGCTTCCCCAAATCCCTGACTGCTGGGTCTTCTTGTAGGGGTGTGTTATCAACATAGTAGGTTTCAGGGGTAGCTGTTTTCACAAAAGATACTAGTATACATTTCTTGGCATTGAGTTTTACACCATGGCTCTACCAGTTCTTAGTCTGTGTTAGGCCTTCTTGCAGGGTATTTGTGTCTTTTGGGGAATTCTGTGACTGCACTTAGTTTACAGTCATCTGCAAAACTGGTCAGTCAGATGCCCTTGATATTGGCCTTGACCTCAAAAAAGTAGATGCCAAAATGGAGTGGACACAGCACAAAAACTGGAGGAGCTCTACTAGTGACTGGTCTCTTTGTGGAGGTAGAATTCCCTATCCTAACTTTTTAGGTCCTTTGTGTGAGTCAGCTGGCCATCCAGCAGCTGACATATGGGTATATCAAATTTTGTGGGTTTGTGTACAATTTCTGAAAGGGGTATTTTTTTGAATACCTTGACCAAGTCAAGTTAAGCAGTATGAACAATTTTGCCCCATCCATTGCTTTTTGACCTTCTTGAAGAAGTCAACCAGGATGAGTAGGCATGACCTGCCCATGATAAAATCAAACCTGGTTGGGTTCAATGTCCAAAGATTTCCTGTCTCATTGTTTACCATTTTCACGATAATTTTTCCTATGGCCTTGCATATCATATTAGTAAGAGTTATGGAGCTGTAGTTACTGGTGTCCATAGATGTCCCACTGTTGTGCAGAGGGATGAAAGTTGCAGTCCTCCATTCACCTGGCATGAATCCTATCTGGAGGTTTAAGGTTAAATAATGACTCTAGTCATCTTGATAGGTCATGTTTCATACTATTAAGGAGGCATCCTGTAATATTGTTGGGGTCCACTGATGCAGTGTTTTTGGCCTTGGAGATTCAGTCAGAATCTGTTCCCTAGTGATACTTGGGGGAGTTATGTTCAAGGTCATTTCCTGAGATATGTCTGGGGGGAAGAGGAGTGTAAAATTGGATCAGAATTTGTCGGTCAGTAGATTTGTTATATCTTCCTGCTCAATACAGGCGACTACATTAACCATTAGTTTGTGACTTTGTTGTGTACTGTTTTTGAGGTTGTGCACATACCTGAAGAAAGCCTTGTGGTTGCCCTTGGCCTCAGACGTTATTCTTACCTTAGATTTGATGTTGGTAGGCTTGACTAGCCCTGTGAGTCTCTTGTTTAGGTTGATGAGGGAGTTTTTATCTTGCTGGGAATTTCCCTTCCTATTGTTTTGCTATAGTTTTCTTCATTTTTGTTGCACAACCTATTGATGTTGAGCTTCCACCAATGTGATTTATTTTTTGAATATGTCATGTGTTTTTTCAGGTGTATATCAGAACAGTGAAGAGGCATTTAATTGAATGCCTCTTCATCGACACATAAACAGTGAATGCACTAAAGTGCGAATGCTCAGAACACCGATTTCTTTCCCTGGGAAAGAAATTGGTAGCACAAACACACACACTTTCAAACATAACAATGTAGGGGGCTTTGCTCCCACCCCCCCCAACTAAATATACCAACTCCGAGATCGCACTACAGTGGGGAAAGAGGCAAACACATGGGGAAGACCAAGAGATTTCTTTCCCAGGAAAAGAAATCACTGTTTTGAGAGTTCACGCTTTAGTGCATTCGCTGTTTATGTGTTGACGAAAAGGCATTCAATTAAATGCCTCATCGCTGATCTGATATAGACCTGTTTTTTCCAGGTAGGTACAGCTGTTTCTTTGTAGCTATTTATATGACTGTATTTATATGAAATTTGAAGCATGAACTAATTATGTGAAGTTTTTCTGTCATAAACCATCATTTTTTCAGTCTTTTCAGTGCTTCATAATCGTCCATCCTTATGTGGACATAGCCATGAAGCCATGATCCTGGCCTTTTTCAGCTATATTAGGAAGACTAGAAAGTAACCTGCATTCCTTTACTGAACGTATCTGAAATGGTACCCATTTCTCTGACTCCAAGGACATTGCTAATATCTGTGCAGACAAATTCTCTGCCAACTTCACTCCAACCACCCCCTCTTCTCTTCCTTTCATTCTCCTTCACACTCCCCCTCATTGGATCAATTCTGACCAATTATATTTGTCAATTTCCAAAATTAACAACATTACTTCCACGAGTCCTGACAATATCCCAGAAAACCTGGTGAGGAATGTAAAGTCCTGGTTAGTAAAATCCCTTCATCCTGAGTCTCGGTACTGGTTATGTCCCTAAGGATTGGAAAATGGTAGCGGTGCCCTCATATAAAGGTGATCCCTCTACTGTCTATGAAAATTACAGGCCTATTAGTGTCATTAGTATTATTTGCAAGGTTTTGGAATGTATTATAGCTGAAAAAATAAACAATACAGGTGACCTTATATTCCTGGATACAAATCAGTTTGGCTTTGTAAAAGATAGGTTGTGCAAGCTTAACTTGGTTGAATTATCTGGAAGAGTTACTGAGGCCATGGATAAGGTGCATACAGTCCACACTGCTTATCTAGACATTACCAAGGCTTTTGACACTATCTCCCATGTTAAAATTGTTGATAAACTCTCCCAACTCAGCTTTAACCCATACATAGCTCTCCGGATTGGTATTGGCTATCTAAACAGAATCCGTACACTTTAGGTCAGGGGTATTTGCTCTAGACAGAAAAAAATGTCACTAGTAGTGCCCCACAAGGCTCTGTCCTGGGTTCCATCTTCTTTGGTGTTTATATCTGTGACATAAAAGCTGGTATCAAGGGACTATGGCTAACCAAGTTTTGCTGATGACTGCAAATTTTGAGCAGCTATCAAATCCCATTTTAAAATGCAAATGCTCCAGCAAGGGCCGGACCAAAGAAATACTTGGTGTATTAATCAGTGGTTTACCCTTAATACCAAAAAATAAGGCAGAGTTTCCTTTGGTAAGTCTAGCATCACTGCTACTTATCATATAGATAACATTCCACTTAAATTTGACACAACAGTCATCAGGAACTTGGGTGCATATGTTGAAAACAAACTGTCCTTTAACCACCATATGTCTGTGTTGTTTAGAAAATCCTTCTACCTTGCACAACTTATACTTTGTGACAGCTTCTCAAGATCCAAAGAGGTTATTTATTTATATATTTTACATTTGTTGACCAGGATAGCTCAACTGGATACATGTTCATTTTCAGCAGAGGCCCGGGGAGAAAAGCTCCAAGGTAGAACATACAGAAAAAAAATCACAAAATGATTACAGGTTACACACAGTTTACAGTTATGCTTCCAAGTTATTCATCCTTTATTAGACAACTCATTGGATATAATACATCCTTCAGCATGTACTTCAAGCACATAAACCAGTTTGAGAGACCCCAGTATTTTCTTACCAAAACAATGTTATATCTCAGTATCCTTTGTTACTCTGATAGACTAAAAGCTCTGACACTCTTCTCACTGTCACACAGACTCCTGAGAGGTGATCTCTACTTAGCTTTCCATACTGGGAATGACCCGTCACCCTTTGAACTTCTTCACCAAAATAGACCAAGTGGTAAAGCAACCACCTGTTCTAGAGACCTAAACCTACATTATCACATCAATAAAACCAGATGACATGACCGATAACTAACACAATGTATACTCCATTTCTGGAATAGGCTGCCGTTAACTATCAGGCAGAGTACCTCCTTAGCAACCTTTAAAACCAGTCTAGATGACTGGCTGGGGGATCAGAAATTTTCACAAGGAATAATTGGAGAACATCTACTTAATGGGGGGCACTCCTAGTTTCCCACCAGTCCTGGGTGATGTGGCTGAGCTTCTTGATGCTGTTTTTTTTGGATGTGACCTTTCAAAAGATGACCACAAAGCCTTCTTTAGCTATGTTAAGAATCTAAGTGGCAACTGGCAGATATGCACTGAACTAGTGCAAAATAACACAAAATATACTGAACCTACTGATATTGCCAACATCCTGGCAGGTAAATTCAGTGCAAACTTCACCCCCTCTCACCTCCAAAAGGGCCCACAACAATACCAGAAAAGTGTAGTGTCCCAAAAATCACAGACGCACAGGTGAAAACAGCCGTTTCAAAAGCCAAATACACAGCATCAATGGGACCAGATGGTGTCCCAGGATGCATCTTGCATGTACTACAGAACAAACTACCCCCCCCCCCACCTAAACACGCTGTTCAACCTCAGCCTCTCCACAGGCTACGTGCCAATAGAATAGCGCAAAGCAATGGTTATTCCTCTCCACAAAGGAGGGGCCACAACTGACCCTGGTAACTATCACCCCCATAAGCCTGACTAGCCTGGTCTGCAAGGCTATGGAGTGCAACATCATGGAACTCATTAACAAAGACATTGGGAACCTCCAAACACTTGACCCAACCCAGTTCAGCTTTGTTAAGGGCAGATCATGCCTACTAAACCTGGTTGACTTCTTCAAGACAGTCACCAAGGCCATAGATGAGGGAAAGATGGTTCACACAGCCTACCTTGACCTCGCCAAGGCTTTCAACACCATTCCCCACTCGGGTATTACAGAAAATCTCACCAGCCTGAACATAAACCCCTGTGTCATGAGATGGGTTGCCAACTGGCTTACAGACAGAACTCACATGATAAGAATTGCAGGCTCCAGGTCCGACTCTAAACCAGTCACAAGTGGTGTCCCGCAAGGCTCGGTCCTGAGACCCCTACTGTTTGGCATATACTTCTCAGAAGTACAGGCAAACACAGGAGGACTATGGCTAACCAAGTTCACTGATGACTGCAAACTGGGAGCCATAATTGACTCTCCGGCTGACACAGACATCCTCCAAAAGGGCCTTACTGAGAGAGAGAGAGAGAGACACCTGGTGTCAAAGTCATGGTCTCAAGCTAAATGCCAAAAAATGCATAGTCATCTCGTTTGGGAAAAACAAAACACTCACAAATTACCACATAAGTGACAGGCCCCTTAATACAGAAGAGGTAATAAGAGATCTGGGGACCCAGGTAGATAGTAATCTCTCCTTTGACAATCATATTGCCAAAGTAGTTAGGAAATCCTTCTATGTGGCCCATCTAATTACTAAGGGGTTCACATCTAGAAATAAAGAGGTTATAGTGCCCCTCTACTTTTCACTCATTAGACCCATCATAGAGTACAATGCCCCATTTGGGATGTACCTCGCAAGACACTTTCAACAGCTGGAAAGACCACAAAAGTACCTCACCAAGAGGATTACTGGTCTCAAACATATGTCCTATGCAGCCCAACTGAAAAAACTCCGGCTGTACTCAGTGGCATATCACTTCCTCAGAGGTGATCTCTGCCTGACTTACAAAGCCATGTCCAACTCAGAATTGATGGACATGCTCCACCTAAAGAAATCCAAGTCACTGCGAGCCACACGCTCTAGTGAGCTAAACCTTGCCACAACAATAAATAGAACATGCTGGAGGGATAGATTCCTGTCACAGAGACTCCCCATGCTTTGGAACAAAATTCCAAATTACATCAGGTGGAGCCCCTCACTAACACTCTTCAAGAGAAAACTTGACGAGTGGATGGGTAACAGGAAAATACACCCCTGGGATCACTTCATTGGCTCTGCTTGACAGAGGCTCAGTTAATTAATCAATGGGGCAGCGAAAGCCGACACACTCTGGCTAGGCTTATAAATGTCCTCGGGCAAATAGCCTAGTACCCACCTATGAACCTATAAAAACCTATGAACCTATTCTTACATCTATGGTTGATGGTGTAGTCACCCATCTATGGTTGGTGAAATGGTCATCCATCTTTCTGAGGTGGGTGTATATCCTTCTGTCTATGATGTATAATTTGATCAGACACATACAGATATAACCTACAAAACTATAGCAGACCACATCTCTTCTCAAGTCTGCTTTTATTAATCTGTTCATTCATGAGAAATCTGTTTTGCTGCAACAGACATACCTAGAATGGCTACACTGCTCGCTGGTGTTTTAGGTGTATCATTGTATATGCTAATCATATGAATGCATTGAATTTGTTCTTTCATTAGACTTTTTGCTTTACTCCTTGTGGTCTGTGCCATGGCTGAAAACAGTCCTTGGATCAGTTTATTATTTTTAATAGTCCATTGTGTTATTGGATGTGGTTCAGCACGGATTCATTTTTGGAGTTATTGGTGTTGTTTTATCCAGGCTGGTGGGTTGTATATGTGTGGTTTTATTTTACTTACCTGGTTAACAAATGTAAAATAAAATAAACAAATTAATGAATAAAATGAATATTGGCTTGTCTGGTTTGTCTAGTTCAGTATTTCTGAAATGTTGCAGCTAACCTTCCAGCAGAGATCCAGTTTATCTCTCAGGAGGCTGAATTAAGTAAAAACGCACAAAACTTTCACTGTTCAGTGGTTAAACATAAAGTACAGTATTGATACAGAAGGTGTTTATTTGCAAACCAATAGTAAAAGATTACTGTAATAGGTAAGACTTTTATTATTTTGAATGTTTGTTTTTGTTGAGAGAGTAGCTGATCTGATATTGTACAGAGTAATATGTGCTTTTTGTGTATGGAGAGCCTCAAAGTACTTTTTTTATAGATTAGATTAGGTTCATAGATTAGTATTAGGCTAACTGCCCTTGTGGGCCATTTTCAGCCTAGCCAATTACCCCATGTGAGAATCAAACTCTGCACCTTGTGTTTGTAAGGTAAACACCTTAACCATTACGCCAACCTCCCACCCTTATCTCCCTGATTCCTTCATGACCCCACACAGTGTCAGGCTGTTCTCCCCCGTTTCCATGCTTGATCATCAGTGAATCCCCCAAATGTTCTTTACTGAGTACCACAGATGTGACCCTTCACCAGGTGAGCTTCCAGCTCATCAAGAAGACAGCTTCAGTGTTGTTCATTGTTTAACCCTGGAGAGTGAGGGATCCAATAATGAGTGATGAGCATAGAAATAAACCCTGGGAGTCATCATCCTAATGGTGACTGGCCAATTTCCCCAGCTGTAGAGACAGCTAGTGCAGTGACATCAGGATGTTGTCATCAC
This sequence comes from Protopterus annectens, assembly GCF_019279795.1. Classification (NCBI taxonomy): domain Eukaryota; kingdom Metazoa; phylum Chordata; order Ceratodontiformes; family Protopteridae; genus Protopterus; species Protopterus annectens. The sequence goes on from NC_056746.1 coordinate 138,552,055, forward strand.
CCCTGCGTTAAACTTGAAATGAACGTTGAGACTCCTGATCTCCACCAGAGATTTCCCAGGTATCAGTTTTACTCCTTATCCTTCCTCTGAGATAGGAGTGCTAGCTTTCAGCTGCTTTCTCCTGTCCTATCATCCAGACCTGCAGACAGCACGAGTTCTTTCATGAACTGGGGTTTGTTTCAGCAAAGGTTGACAACCAGGTTACAGAAAATTTTTTTTGAAAAAAAAAAAGACTGTGTTAGTCAGAGTAGCTTACCTTATCTTGTTATGCATGACAGTGACTTGCAAAAGATTACCGTTAAAAATAAATTTGAACCTTGATAAAGCACACAAACTTTAATGTTTGTTAAAAGTTCTTAAAGAATGTCATGGAGCTCTAACAAAGAATGACTTAATTTTACAACTAACAAATTAGTCACTCAGTTTTTCCAGAGATTGTTGTGTCTTTGTTGTGGCAAAGTTATTCATTTAATCGTGAATTAACAGAGGTGTAGCCAGGCATACTATTTGTACTCTACTGAGTACATTTTTCTGAACATCACGTAGAAACACTGTTGCTTTTTCAGAGCATGTGTCTGCAAATGTCTAAATTAATGCCTCCAGCAATAAGTATGTAGCTTGCTTACAAGCAGGATTGCTAATCTAAAAACAATACTGTTAATAGTTTTAGAGGGAACAGATGAAAATTATACATGCTTGGGGGGCAGCATTTTGAGATATATGTTCATTTTTTAAATGGTGCATGGGATAGGGGTAGAGAGTACAAAATGTAGTTCTTCGGCTACACCCATGTGCATTATGCTAATGACTGCTGGTCAGCTTTCACACAAAATGTTATAAGAAGGGAAATATTAACAGGATGCATAATTGTCAGGTTGTTAACTTAAAAGTGAAATACAAATGAATATGCTTAAGACTGTTGTACTGTATAAGGTAGATGGTTCTGACAGCATGCTTAATACAGAACATGTCATTGGCAAAAACTTCAAAGTACAATATATGTGTATGTGGAAGTACTTTACATAGCAACAAACAGTTTCAGAGATGTGCATTACTGATGAATATATATTAAAGATGGACATGGAACTCTATATTGGTTCAAGGGTAACTATTTTTTACTAAATATAGATTCATAGATTTTTACTAGGTTAATGATCCAAGAGGTCTTTCTAATCCTGTCCAAGTTTTCCTGAAAGAATAATGATGCCCTGTATCCAAACAGGACATTGAGAGCCAGGCATTTATAAGCTACCTCTGTCCATAAGGGACATGGGTGCCAGGCCTGCTGTAAATTTTCCATTCCCATTCACTGGGCTAGGTTGCACGTAAACTGGGTAATAGACATACTAAGCTTCACATGGATGGGAAGCCTATTCCATAGGAGGGGCAATCTCTGGGACACATATCTATCTCTCCAGCATGTTCTGTTTAAGCCACAGACAAATTCATGTCCATAGACCTTGTATTTCTAGTACTGTTTGACTTACGAATATGTACGAAATTCATAAGTGTAGGGTTTGCGGATGCCTTGTAAGCCAGGCATAGATTACCCATCCGCAATCTATAGGAGAATGAGCAGAGGGAAAGGGCTTTAAGGGCCTCTTAATATAGCAGCAGTTTTGTTAAGCCTCGTATTATTTTTGTAAGGAATCTCTGAAGTCTAGTTGCTGATATGTCTGTTCAGGTACATACCAAAAGGAGCATTGTACTCTATGACTGGTTTGATAAGGGCGGAGTACAGTGGGATAATGACATATACCTTTAGAAAACATAAATATTAATTTCAAAACAATATCTGATAATATATTAACAGTTCAGAGTTCAGTAGCATTACCAAAAAAAATAAATAAATAAAATTAGATTTGTATTTGTGTGGACAAAAAGAAAAAAGCAGGGCTTAGGTGTGGTGATCACTGCAAATCTGATCCAGTCAGAGCACTATAAAAAATTGATAGCTAAAGACATTTGGATATTGGAATGCATAGCTGGTGATCAAGACTTTGGAAAATTTACGGCATTGATTCCTTTGTATGGTGAGGCCATACCTGGAGTACAGCATTAAAATACACAGTTTACTTTTTTTTTAACTAAAGCATGATTGCTCAAAAGATGTCTGCCCATTGTGGTGACGTTTATGGGCTCAGAATATATCATTTTCGGTCTGAAATCATAGTGTTTTAGAGAAAGAGCAAAACATTATTCCTTTTTTTATTTTCTTTACTAATTCTGAATGACCACTTTTTTCTGAGTTAGAATAAGAATTTATAAGTAAACCCTACTTCAGCAGTGTAGGGGAGCTTGTCCCCCTGCAAAATAATCATGTCAATGCTTTATCTGTTGTTTTGCTTGAAATCTGCTGTTACCTGGTACATGTGTTTCGATTCTTCATGTACTAAGTTAGTGGGTTTTGTTTTATAATGTTCAAAAATAGATACAGATCTTTAAGTTTAGATAAGATATAGCAGGGCTCTTCTAGGAGCCTTATAGAAACAGAACATTAAAATGATGCAGCATGTATAAGAAACAGTAGCCAAATGATAGAAAATTCTGGAAAACTCAGATTTGGAAGCAGACTTAAGGTGCTGGATGTGATGCTCTGTAGGGATAGACAGAAACCTGCCCAGTGTGTCTTGAAAAATCATTCAGTGGATCCTACAAAAAATTTCAAGTACTGAATTTTGGTTCACCTGATGATATTATCAAAGCCCACATAAATAAAGTTCTGTATTATTTATTTATTTACATTTGTTAACTGGGTAGTGTCTGACTGGGTTAGAAAAAAAATGTTTTCACCGTAGATCCAGGGAGAAAAATCTCCAGAGCAGTACAAATTAGTTAAAAGTACAAGTAGTAAAAATTAACAAAAAATGATACACTGCTATTCCAAAGAATTGAAGGGTTTCTGTAAAGCTAAGAGAATCACTATAGCTGATGTGGGACCTGTTTTGCTTTCTTCAGAATTGTGGCCAGCATATGCCAGGGACAAGTGGAAGGCTTGTCAGTTATAGATCTCACTTTGGGTGAGAGGAGTCGTCATCAAAGTCGTATTTTTATGAACAGCTTTTCTTTTAGTCAGTGTCCTGTTCCAAAGATCTTAGATGTGTCCTTGGATAGTCCTGGACTGAGAAGGAAGACAGCTATTGCCTGTGTTACAGACAGTAGCAGAACAATGGAAAGGAGCTGACATAGAGGTTGGTTCTTATTTAAGTCTATTAACAATCCATGACTGATGGAAGGGATATGTATGGCCTGTGAGAGATTTTACTTCTTGTGGCAGGGCTTCTTGACTTTCGTTGAAAATAATTGGCAGTTTGGTCATGGAGGTCATTAGTAGCTATTGGGTGGTGGGGGGGGACCCCCCACTCTGGGTAAAATGCCTCTGGGGTGTTAGTGATGGAACCCGTATTCATAATATGGAAAAATCTGTCTTGTAGACTGCCTACCTTTTAGCTTGCATGCTTTCTTCATTGCTCTCCACTGTTGTAGACTGCCTACCTTTTAGCTTGCATGCTCTCTTCATTGCTCTCCACTGTTGTAGACTGCCTACCTTTTAGCTTGCATGCTTTCTTCATTGCTCTCCACTGTTGTAGACTGCCTACCTTTTAGCTTGCATGCTTTCTTCATTGCTCTCCACTGTTTATTCTTCCTGTTTGGCAACTGGGTCAGTACTCTTCATGTTTAAGTCTGTAAGGGTTTGGCATACTGTATTCTTCATTTCACAGTTTGGTGATTTGCTTGTGCAAGCCATCAAGCTGATTTTTTTTTTTTTTTTTTTTACTGAAATGCTGTACGGCTTGTTTTTTGCATATTATTTGTGCGTGCAGAAAACCTAATGGAGTGACAAATCTTTAGAGACTCTCACAGATGTATTTTGTTCTGGACACTCTCTGTATGTTTTTGCTGAAAGTACATGGGAGTACCTTGTAGCATCCAGAAACTTTAAGGAGAAGTAGATCCAATCCCCTAAATATGGAGAATCGGAAACATATTATTAATTATTTTCACCCCTATAAGCTACAGTGTCTCAGGAATAAAAAATAATTAGATTTAGGAGTTCAAGGGGCAAAATACCTTATATGAGTAACAGTGGTCAGTGAATTCCCATTAATAAAGTGTTATCAAAAAGTTATTTTCAATATTTCAGCATCATTCGTGTTATCTCAGAATTATGATTCTCTTACTGGTATTTGGAAACTAATACAATGGAATGTTTAGGATGAAAAAGTAATGTTATTGCATCGTTTCGATAGTTGCGCTTGTTAATATCACATCGACAAAGTATTCTCATGCTGATTTGTAATATTCAAAGTAATTTATTTATTTTTTAATCATATGTTTTACCACAAGACATCTACAACAACTGGAAAGACCACAGAAATACCTCACAAAGAGGATTACCAGCCTCAAACAGATGCCCTACGCAGACCGTCTCAAAAAACTCCATTTTTACTCCATTGCATATCGCCTACTCAGAGGTGATCTCTGCCTAACATACAAAGCTATGTCAAACCCAGAGCTGTTGGATATGCTCCACTTAAAGAAATCCCAATCCCTCTGAGCTACACGCTCTAGGGACCTAAACCTTGTCACCACAATAAACAGAACATGCTGAAGGGATAGATTCCTGTCCCAGAGACTTCCCATACTCTGGAACAAACTACCCGTCTATATCAAACAAAGCTCCTCATTAGCACTGTTCAAGAAAAATCTTGATGATTGGATGGGAGATAGGAAATTCACCCCGGGGATCACTTCTGTGGCTTTGCTCGACAGTGGCACAGGAAAATAATTTTCTTGGGTGGCGAAAGCCAGGGTACCTTTGGCTAAGCTTATATAGGCCCTAGGGCCAATAGCCTAGTACCTACCTATGAACCTATGAACCTATGAACCATCTGGGTTATCTGACTGTGGTGAAGGCTCATTTTCATTAGAAGCTTGGGAGTATCATTTGGTTAAGGTCAGAGTCCTACAGTAGGCAGATGGAGATTGAATGGCTCAAACCCAGGACAATAGGATGAGACTAATTAACAGTTTATGGTCTTAAACCTGTGCGCTAAACTGCCAAATGAGACACCTTCCTATATGACCTCAAGGGAATTGTGCAAACACTACAATATACAGGTAGCTGAGAAGCACCGGAAACGTGAAACACAAAGCATTATCGACAGTGGTGACATTCAATTCACATGGGATCAACCAATGCCAACATTTAAGGAAACAGAAAAGAAACCAATAATCATTCAAGAACAAATAGCAAAAGTAGTGTGTTACACCCAGCAATCCTATTATATTTTGTATTAGAAGTCACAAAGTCATAAAATGTCAGGATTTACAAAGTAGTGCGTTACACCCAGCAATCCTATTATATTTTGTATTAGAAGTCACAAAGTCATAAAATGTCAGGATTTACAAAGTAGTGCGTTACAGCCAGCAATCCTATTATATTTTGTATTAGAAGTCACAAAGTCATAAAATGTCAGGATTTACAAGCAGAAACGAGAGCAATGTGGAATATATCTATATCTATGTATATATATATATATATATATATATATATATATATATATATATATATATATATATATATATATATATATACACACATATATATATATATATATATATATATATCCAGAAAATTCCAATAGTAATAGGAGCAACAGGACTAATAAAGGAGAATTTACCAGTGTACTTAAACATTCTACCAATATGTGTAGTTCTGCATTAACTGCAGAATGGGGCAATTCTGAATATATTGTATGGACTGAGAAAAGCACTTGTGGTTAGCATTAGGGATGGAGACCATTCCTGTCAAGATATTAGAAACCCATAACATTTGGAGAAATTAAAAAGGGATACATGTTTTATATCCATATAGTGAGTTGAAAGAGGCAGCACATGTGGTGAATTGAAATGCACTGCCATTGACTTCTAGGCTTTGTTGTGTTGTTCTTTTGGTCAAAGCATCTAAAAATATGTTACCTACTTGGGAAGGAAAACAATTCAGTAACCATATAGTGTCTGCATCCATTCATTCTTGATTGAATTTCCTCCTAGAGTCAAGGTTCTTCTCCTGCTTCTTCAGGCACATTTATGAAAACTTTTACATTTCCATTGACATCTGAAAGTGTGTGACTCTGGTATCTTTACCTTAGAATGGTATTCGTAGGCATATATTGCAAGCACCCCATTAATAAAAGTGAGTAGTGGCCATGCACAGATGTCGGTGATCCTGAGACAATGTATAATGCATTTCTGATTACCAGTGAGGTACCTTATACTGTGAACTGTGAATATTAATGCTACACAGTTTCACAGTACTTGTCATAGGTTCATAGGGTCATAGATTCATTGGTACATACTAGGCTGTTGATCTGTAAGGATCTTAAGAGGCCAAGCCCTGCATTCCCATAGTAATTATTAGCCCTTATATTTTTATTTTATTTATTTATTTAACATTTGTTTAGCAGGAAAGTCTGACTGGGACAGAGCCCGTTCTCAGTGGAGGCCTTGGGAGAAATGCTCCACATGCATGTCTTTGGAATGTGGGAGGAAACTGGAGCAGCTGGAAAAAACCCACACAAACACAGGGCGGTCATAGAGACTTTGCATAGAAGGCACCCCAGCTGAGAATCGAACTGGAGAACCTTTTACTGTGAGGCAACAATGCTAACCACTGCATAACTGCAAGTATAGGTTTTAACAAGTATATGTTGGGGTAATTATGTTTTCCCTATCAGTGAGGGTCATTGGTGTCAAACCAAGTGTGAATTTGCAGTTACCCATTTAGTCATCCAAGTTACATTTGAATAGACTGAGAGAAATCCTCTGCTTTATGTGGAGGGGAAGACAGTTCCGTAGTGGTATTCTCCAAGATACATACCTATCTCTTTAGCATGTTATGTTAATGTTTCAAAAGAGATTTAGATCTCTTGAGTGGGTGTTTCTGATACAATTGGGCTTCTGTATGTGTGATGGGTCTGACAAAGTAGGGTCTGCTGATGCTCTATTCTCAAGACAAAGGTAGCCTGTCAGTAGCCTGTAGGACACCTAGAAGAGAGAGAAGGCTTGGTTATGCTTTGTGTTGTGTTTATGATTTAGGTCCTTGATTTTTATTTAGTGAGGAAGCACTGGGGTCATTCCAATTGTGACAAGTATTTGGACAGGTATATAAGTAAAGGGACATTATACTCGATGATTGGCCTAATGAGTGCCAAGTACAGAGGAACTATGCATCCCTGAATATGTATACTGTATCCTTAGATATAAGCTGTGCAATAAAAATGGACTTTTTTACAACCGTGGATGCATGCTAATTAAAGGACAGTTCATTGACAACATTGGTACCTTGATCTCTAACTATGGGATCAATTTTCAGGGGGTGTTGCCAATATGACAATTACAAAGGGAGTTGTGCTTGCCAAAGGATAGTATTATACATTTCATGACATTTAGTTTCAGTCTGTGGTTTTGGAACCAGCTGTTTGTTAAGGACAGGCCCTCTTGTTGGATTCTGGAGTCCTTAGGAGAGTTTATGATAGCATCAAGTTTGCAATCATCTGCAAACTTGGTCAGCCGCTCTCCCTTTTATTTATTTTTATTTTATTTAATATTTGTTTACTGGGAAAGTCTGACTTGGAAGAAAGCCAATATTCAGTGGAGGCATAGGGAAAAATGCTCCAGACACCTATCTTTGAAACACGGGAGGAAAGCGGAGCACCCGGAGGAAACCCACACGAATGCAGGGAGGACATGCAGACTCCACACAGAAGGCACTTAAGCTGAGAATCGAACTGGAGAACCTCTTGCTGTGAGGCGACAACACTACCACTACCGCTGCACCACTGTGCCATTTATATTAGCTTTGACTTCAATAAGTAACTGCCAAAAAAAAAGGTGGCCTTAGGACTGAATGCAAGGGAACTCCAGTAGAGACAGATCTTTAGGAGGAGGTAGAAAGACCCACTCTTACTTCCTGTGTTTTATTTGTGAGGCAGTTTGCTATCCAGTGAGTTACACAGGAGTTACCATTTAGCTGCTAGAGTTTATCTATGATGCCTGAGTATGGGATGGCATCAAACACCTTTGCAAGTTACAGGTAGATAGTGTGCATGGATTTGCCCTCCTTCATTGACTTCTTTGAAGAGATCAACCAGGTTAAGTAGGCAGTACCTGCCCTTGATAAATCTAAACTGAGTTGCATCAAAGGTCTGTAGTTCACCTATATCTCTGATTATTAGGTCCATAATGATCCTTTCCATAGTCCTATAGATAATTTTGTTCAGACTTCTGGGTCTGAAATTACCTGGTCTATTGTTGCCTCAGCTTTGTACAAGGTAATGACTGTTGCTGTTCTCCATTCATCCGTCACATGGTCTGTTTTGAAGTTAATGTTGAATAGCCTCTGTAGGGGGTCTGACAATTCATGTTTCCGGCTAGCCAGTAGGCAGCCTGGTACGTTATCTGGCCCTATAGGTGTAGTATTCTTGGTCTTTGATAGTGCTTTGAGAATTTCTTCATGGGAGATTTGAGGAGGGAGGGTAGATGTGAGTATTTTACCTGAGAATACTGGAGGGGATAGTGGAATGAACTTGGATCAGAATTTGACCACCAAAGGACTGGCTATGTCCCTTGGGTCTGCGTATGTGATATCATCTATTATTAGGTCTGCATAGTGCCTGGCATTGTTTCTGAGATTTCTAACACAGTTAGACAAGGCTTTGTCATTATCTTTCACCTGGGTGGCTATTTTTACCTTATATCTGTCTTTGGTTGATTTGATCAGGATTCATAGTTCCAGTTTTGGTTTAGCAGGAATGTTTTTGTCTTCTTGAAAGTAAGACATATATTTGAGTGCAGTGAGCTTCATTTGTTATTTGTTTCTATTATTGTTCCTCCACAGGGGTCTATTTTTTAATTTGGCATCAGTGCAACTATTTGTATGTGTATAGAAATTGGCAGTAAAGGTTTCTACATAAGCAGAGGGACATAGAGATGAATCGGGTTTTTGGATTTAGTCACATCATTAGTTAGTTTGAGCAGTTTAGCCTTTGCATAGTCTCTAACTGCTGAAGTATTAAATGATACTGCTGGCTTTAGTCTTAAGGGGAATGTCACTGACTTGTTGTCAGATTTAGCTAAGAAGGAGGTCACAATAGGAGGGGAGCAGATCTGTCCCATATTGGTAAGGACAAAGTCCTTGTTGGTGTATTGATTAACTGGACTAAGGAGTTTGTGTTTATGAAATTCAAAAATGTAGAGGCATACGTGTTTGAGGACATGTAAGTCTCTAATTTGATGTCTTGAGATAGTTCAAGTCTCTTAGAAGAATGGTGTTTGGCTTAAAACACAGGGACCCCATATTGGTTAAGAAGGTGGTATGGACTGAGAGAGATATGGAGGGATCCTCTAGTTAGTTATGATGTAATAAAGGGTTTGTTTATAGTAAACTGGACATTTAGGAGCTCCAAGTCATTACCTCTAAGGAATCTGCAGGTGAGATTTTTTAAGAATATAGACACAGACCTCCTCCTTTAGTGTTTATGTGTAATGCAGTGAGCCTGTATGAATGATAGGCATTGATGCACTCCAATGATCGAGTGCTTTCACTGGCCTTGAACCAAGTCTCAGTGATAATGCATATATCTTACATCTCCCTAGGATAACCAGTGCTTTTGGGGTGTGGTGTTTTTTTGTTAATGTTCCTAGCACTGAGCAGCAGTACCTTAATGCCCTGATTCTGTTTAGTTATTTTGGAACCTTTAGACTTTCCCTAAAAACAACACTATGGGAGTATACTCTTCAGCTACAGTAAAGCTCTTAAGGGGTTTGCATCCAATCATGTGTTTTAAGCAGCTCAGCTCAAGCTGCCTCATAGTTTGAGTGCATGGCAGATGCCCTGAAGCTTTGGAAACTGTCTGGCTGTTATACCTTAGCAGGGTATAACCCACATAGCTAAGACTACTGCAGCAGTGAACATTCAAACATCTACTATTATGGTAATCTTAATTACACAACTGTACTTATTAGCCAGTATGCAGAAGTCTTAGGGGAAACGTGCAAGTCATCCCTGAAAAAAATACTGATATATATATATATATATATATATATATATATATATATATATATATATATATATATATTGTACCTTTTAGAATGACACCAGAATCTACTTGTTGAAGCCAATTATCCTTTGTTTGTTATTGTGGTAGCCTCATGAATGGCAGTGATATTTTCCCCTGATAAGTTTAACTTGTCAGTACTTTATATTTTTATGTGAGAACCTAGCCTGCCTACGTTCAATGTTAAAACCTTGATGATTACTTCAGATGCTTTCTGAATGGTATCTGATAACCTTTGCCTTCCACATACTGGGAAGGGGGGTAAGCCAATGTTCTTCAGGATAACGTCAGGACTTATTAGTCAAGTGTGTTGGCACAAGGTCTCCCGATCCTTATACAGTGAGGCAGAAGTGCAAACACAGCAATGTAAATGACAGCTGATGTTAGGCATCTGCTAGTATGCCCTGTTGCTCAGAAATATATATTGTACCCCTTAGAATAACACCAGAGGCTAAGACAATTGTTAAAAACAATAATCTTAAGTTCATATTATGGCATTATTCTTGGTGATAGTAGAATGCTGCTCAAAGCTGTGTTTATACCCAACCTCAGACATATTTTCTAAGAGCTCCATTATGTCTGTCTTTGTATAGCCTAAGGAGCTACATCTCAAGTCATTTGCACCCACATGTACTATGACTGTGTCATACGTGTACTTGTGGTGTAAGGACTTGAGTGTTTACATGACATGGGGAATTCTGATGCCTGATAGGCAACTAACTGTAACCCTCACTTTGCCCAGCCTGATGAGTGGTGCATCTGTGTGTCTCACTATGAAGTCACCTGTGTCTAAGATAGTATACTGTTTGACAGTTTGCCTTATGGGCTTTGAACTGAGTCAGTGTGACTCTTTGATGTATGTTTTATGTTGAGTGCTGCCTGTGATGTGTGATTGTGAGATCTTGAGAGTATATGTTTTTAGGATACATTTAGGAACCCCTTGTTGTATAAGTAGGTTAATTTTAAGATCTTCAGTATATGTAGGTCTAAGTCTTTGGTCTGAGCTATGTGTGCTTTGGTTATTGTTGGCTTCTGTGGTACTTACAACCTGCTTGCTATTTGTTGTAGCTTTGTGAGAGAGTTTTGCCTCCAATAACAATGTATAACTATATCGCTCATACTCTGTGTCTGCTGGCTTAAGTAGCAGATAATTGTTAGCAAACACAAGACAATTGCTACATTGTCTCAAGTTAACCATTTCAGCTAGGCGTTCCAGAGAGACAGTTGGACAATGCAAATCCATTGTTCTAAGGGCTTTCTAATGTGGGATCTAGTGGTTCTGATACTGTTTGTTTTGTGGATGATCAAAAGGTCCATCAGAACTGGATCCAAGAATGCCTTATATACCAGGCATAGATCACCTCTCAGTAACCTGTAAGACATCGAGTATAGAGATAGGGCTTTAAAGCAATCTGTATAGGACAATGTGTTTACACCCTCTGGGAGTCCTGAGGTGGTATTCATACTGACTAGGGAAAATTTGGCCAGGGCACCTGGGAACTTCCCCTACTGGTCCCCCTACTGGTCATTGTTGCAAGTGGAACCCATTTTGCAGGAGCACTTCTTTTTCTGTTCCAGGTGCAGAGGCAGCCTGGAAAAACAGGGAGGCAGTGATAATGGACTGATGAGGGAAATGGAGGAGAAAAAAATAAATTCAAGATTAGAGAATGCATGCAGGATTCTGAGGAGATGATTCAAAGAAATCTGTTTGATGGAGATGAGTCGGAAATTGATGGATGTATAATTATAACCCTCCAGTTGAGTAGGTTACAGGATGATTTACTTAAAGAAATGGTGATGCAGAATAAACCAGAAAATGAAGGAGGCATTTCCTAGGGGGACATTATGGAAAAAATACAAAAAAAGAGGATGCAGAGACAATCCTGAAGAATAATGGTGAAATGAAAAAAAAAATGTAGAAAAGGTAAAAGAAGGCAAAATGGGAGTAGCAGACAAGAAAAAGGCAGAAGAAAATTAAAAACAGAAGTATAGAATAAGGATTCAAAGTAAAGGAGACAAAGAAATGGGCAATAATGAAGTATGGGACAAACTAAACCAAAATGCCACAAACAAACCAAGAAAATGGTGGAACCTTGCAACGAGTAAAAAATGATTTAATATGAAGTGCTTTTCATTTGAAAAATTTGCAAACTTCTTCAGATAACCAAACAATATGAATACAAGCAATTCAAAATCTTTTTCCAAAAGTCATGGGATTTGTGACAACCAATATACATGCTCCCAGTGAAGCCCAGGAACTAACATTTAAAGCCACATTTAGCTACTATATATTATTAAATCACTTAGCTTTATAAAAATAATAAAATATATTTTATTTTTTATATTAAATATATTTTACGCATTGCAAAATTCCACTGTTCTCTAGGAGTGAAGTATGGGACAATTTAATAGCTCCTTTGGGTGCAAAAGAACATGAGGTAAGGCCATTTATTCTTATTAAGAAAGAGACATGTTGTGACATTATGTTTGAGTCTGTTTTTTTCAATGGAAACTTTTCTTGCAGAATATGAAAAAAAAGACTGTGAGCCATGAAATCTTTATATGATAAAAGCATTTAACGGGGAAATAAAAATGAAAATTCATGTGCAATTTTGAACAGAGCTGGAAAGAAAGACTTTGAAAGAACATTTGAAAACTTTATATAAAGAAGTACTGGAAATTGCAAAAATTTATGACAAAAGGGGTTTATGGACTGGTGGATGGGATTGTAATATTGTGTTAAAACTAGAAAGAGAAAAAATACACATGTGCCAAGCATGATAAATGTGGAGGGAAATAGGGGTGTCATAAAATACTGGAGACAACCTGAAGCATGTTTATTTTGTAGAAAAGAAGGACATTTGATAAGTAACTATGACAAAATAAAATGTTATATTTGTGGAGAACTGGGACATGATGCAAAAAAGTTAATTGAAATTTTATAAACTTAAAATTTTACAAAATTTATGGATTTACTGCAAAAATGAAAATAAGAGTAAAGAAAAAGAAAGAAGAAAATGAACAAAAATAAGACATTTTAGAGGTAGTAGAAACATAAGAAAATTTAGATCAGAAAACAATATAGAGGACACAGAAGAAGGTTCTGAAATAAGTGATGAGAAAATCATAAACAGGGAGATAGCAAAATAAAAAATATTGGTAAAATGGTAAAAGACAGAAAATAAAATTTAAAGGAATAAGTACAAAACATGTATACTATTGGAGATTAGTATAATGGTTAAGGAGTTTGAATCACAGATACAAGATACAGTGTTTGATTCTCACTTTTGGGAGGGAAATTCACCAGGCTTAAAATGACATATTAAGAAAGCTAGTCTAGAAATTAGCTATGAATGCATGAAATTATGAAAGTAAAAAAAAAATAGGGAAAAATAAAAATTTTAGAGTTCTTTCTGTAAAGTGAATAGTATTAAGAATATAGTAAGAAGAATAGGGATATCGGAGTGGTGTAGTGCGTCTGATGTAAATGTACTTATATTAGAAGACGCAAGATTTTTAACAAATGAAGAAAGATTACAAACAGAAAAAAACTATGGTAAGGAAAGATAATCTGGAATGTGGGAAATGAGAGATGCACTAGAATAGCCATAGTCTGTAGAAGTAACAGTAAAAATATTAGATGTACATTTAGCAAAAATGGGAAGATTAACCATTGTAGATTTCAAATGGAAAGAACAAGTATATAGAATTATTTAATGAGATTTTTGACTATGTGTTGATACATTTGAATATTATAATAGCAGCAGACTTTAATAGTGATTAAAGAGACAAGCATAAAATAAAGGACGTGATATATGAAAAATGATAGAAGTTGTAAGATGAGGTAAGTTAAAACGTTGGGACAAAAAATCATGGTCTTACAAAAGGACTATGTATAAAACTGAAACAGATTATTTTATTGCATCACAAAGTTTAGTTTTAGGAGAAGGGAAGGTAGTTGAAAGGATTTTCTGATCTTCTTGCAATATGGCTAGAGATAATGAAGAATAAGGAATATATAAAAATAGGCAAAGGAATAAAAAGGATAAATGATAATGCATGGAATGAAGAAGGAAAGTGATTAGTATTACAGTTATGAAAAGATCATATTACTATAAGAACATGTCATAAAATTGGTCTGAATGGTGGATTTTTAAGGAAAAATATAAAAAATGTTTTTTACAGTGGTGATATGATGTGAAAAAAGTACAGAAAGAAAATATAAAAGAACATATAATGATGCATTGGAAGATTTGGAACATAATGATGGAAAGTACTTTGACAAAGAAAAATAATTATCTAAAAGAAATCAAGGGAAAATACAAGAATTATTATATAAGCAAATATATTTTTTACAGGGAAAAAGAGAAGTACTGACTTACTTAGGCAGATTAGTAAAGGAAGATGGTAGTGTAATGAAAGAAATAAAAAAATGTAAAATGCTAATTAGGAGAACTCAGAGAAAGATTCTGAATAGCGTAGTACAATATGTACAAGAAATGTTTTAAAAAGAAGGTAGTGAAAAAACAATGAAAGTAAAAAAGTTAACAGAAAGAGTTGGAAAGGGAGATTTATTTAAATGAGCTAGATAAAGTATTAGGACAAGTAAATATAGATTTGTCTGTAGGACCAAATGGAATGGGGTATGAAATATATAAAAATGTAAGGGATTGGCATAAATGTATTTTTTTAATATTTTGAATGAATGGTTAAATGAAGGATTTATGTGTAAAGAATGATGTAGTGGAAGTGGAATACTTAAATTCATGTGGAAAAATAAAGATAGAAGATAATTAAAAAAATGGAGATCAATAGTATCGAATAATAATTTTTATAAGATCTTTATGAAAATAGTACAAAAGAAAGTTGAAACTAAAATGGAAAGTATTATGGAAGATAGTATGTATATATAGTATAAAGGGGAAGGGTTTTGATGAATTATAAACATTGGTTTGAGAAATTGTAGATGATTTATGAATAGAAAAAAAGAAGCAAAAATCATATAGGAGAGCTTAATAAGGCATTTGACACAGTTGAACATGAAATCTTATGAGCAATAATGAAATAATGAAATATACGTGAGAATGTTAGGAAATTATGTATGTCCAAGTATAATAATAATAATAAAGTAAAAATTGTTTTAAATGGATGGTTAAGCCAATAGGTGTAAGAAAGGGATGCCCAATGAGTTGTATATTATTTGCATTTGTTATGAATGTGATTGTATGTGAAATAAATTACAAAACAAAGGAGGCAGGATATATAACACCTGAAGGGTCAAGAATTCCAGTTATGTTACCATATGTATATGACATTATAATAACTTAAAAAAAATTGGATAAAATAAGTAATAATTTGCATAAATAAGTGTCTAGAGATAACAAGGATGGCTTTAAATAAAGAGAAAAGTAAAGGTTTAGGTGATGTAGTAAAGATCTGTGGTATATATTTTACAATGAATGAAATTTCTGTGTTAGGTCTAAAATTTGAGAATAAAGATGTAACAAGAACTCAATGGAAAAAAAATGGAAGAATTAAAACAAACCTGTCATTTCTGGAGAACATACAAATTATCATTCAGAAAAAAAGGCTTGTTTGATAAATTCATTACTGATGGGAAAATAGCATATTTAGCAAGTGTATTTATGTTGCCAACAGTATTTGAAAATGAATTATTGAAGGTAAGCATTTCCTTTATATGGAGTTCTAGATTAAACCCAGTAAAAAGAGGAGTTTTGTATGCAAATAAAAAAGAAATATGTTCATGGTTAATAAATCCAGTGGTATATGCTGCTAAATTAAATTTGTCCAAAGTGTTAAAGTAGATAGATGAAAAAGGCGAAAGATTAGTAGTAAAACTATATAAATATAAGTATGATAAATGTAGGGGTATGGTAAAAAAAGAGTAAAAGAGAAAAAGAGTGCATAAATGAAGAAATAAAATGTTATATAGAAAAAATATTTTTGTGGAAAATAAAAGTGGATGATATAGAAAAAGAGAGAAGGTATGGTATAAGAATGTAATGGTAAAACATTAACAAGTAAAACCATGGGAAACGCTAACAAATTAAAAAAAATAAAGCTATAGAAATAAGAAGCAAATTATCTTATCAGAAAGTAGAATGTCAATACTTTCCTCTTCCTTGTTTCCTGCCTTTCTAAGCTAGTATAGTCCAGTTTTCAGGTTAAGTGCTGAATTCAGGGCTGTGTTACAAATATCCGTGTATGCTCATACCTTACCTGGATAGAAGGAAGTTTCTCTGTTCACCTGTGAGAGAAGGGAGCTTTGAGAAGCCGATCTGTCCCTGGAGGATTGGTTTCAGCCCAGAAATTAGTAGTTTATTGTCCATTTTGGGCTAATTTATGTCTCTTTCATTTCCCTGCTATAAATACCGCATTTGCCCGGTTTTGCACGCCAGGCAACACCAGTTAGCTAGGGAATAACTATTCTCGGCTTAACAAAGTCTCCTCTTCAATTTTTCCCTTGGAACTACACAAACTTTCAACTTAAGCACTCAAGCCATTCATTTCTTAACCCAGCACTTGCTCAAACCTCATAGCAAGCACTTATAAACCCTAGCACTAGACCCTCCTATAATGTACAGAAGGACAAGGCTCTCTATTCAACCTTACCAGCCATTCAGTAAAACAGTTCACTGTACCTATCCAGGCATGTCCAAAGGGCAGTTTCAGGTGTACAATCCAGTCCAACTGGTGACTCTGGGCATTTTGAGGCAATGTTACAACTGCCTCATGTACACAGACAACCCTCTCCTCCTACCACCAAGCACTAATACATGTGAGAGATGCAGTTATACAGCCAAACTGGAGGCTAAGCTCTCTCAACCCAAGGCTGGATCAGACAGTCAAGAGGAGAAGGGAAATACTTGCATCACGCCACCAGTCTCACATAGACCCATTAAACCAGCACTGGAAAAAAACACACATAAATACACAAAAACATACTCGGAGGCTCTAAATAAAAATCTGCAAAAGCAACAGAGACCTCCAAAGCAGACATCCAAGCAACCTCCACCCCCCCAACAGAAATCATGAAACACATACTTTACAAAACCAGTGTGCCTTGCAATCACAGCCCTTAAGGCAGAATGACATACCCAACATACTAGTAATAGGTGACTCTATAGTCAAGCACACTGACGTCCCACTCACTAGGCTGAATAAGGAGAAGGTTACTGTTAGTTGCCTGTCAGGTGCCAGGATCAACCACATAACACAAGCACTCAGGTTACTCCAGAACAAGTACAAATACAACTCTGTCTTTGTCCATGTTGGTGTGAATGACCTGAGCCGTACCTCCCTGGACTACATGAAAAGAGACATGGAAGAGCTCTCTGATCTTGTAGCCCAGGCCGGTATGACCCTGACCCTCATAGCCGGCCTTAGGCATAGGCCATTAGGTGGCCGCCTAGGGCGCTGCTGTAGCAGGGGCACTTTTCTAGTATTTATTTGGTATAGGTAGACCAGGATGAGGGCACCAGATGGTGTGGTAGGGGGCGCCGTGGAGCCCTTTTGCCTAGGGCACCAGTTCACCTAAGGCCGCTCCTGCTGACCCTAAGTAGCATCCTGCCCTCACCAAGAATGATACCACAGTATAAAGAAAGAATTATCAATTTCATCAATTGGCTAAGTTTCTGGTGTCATTCAAAGGAGATCCAGTGTCTGTCCACCTGGGATGACATGCTCGACAAGCCATGCTGCTTCACTAGAGACGGCTTGCACCTGTCACCCTTAGGCATTCGAATACTGGACAAGGCTCTTGCCACCTCCATAGTGCCTTTTTTAGGCAAGGCTGAAAAGACAAACCCACCATAAATAGCACAAGTAACAAAAAACTGAGGGTAATGCTACTCAATGCCAGAAGTCTAAACCTCAAAATGCACAAGTCTAAACCTCAAAATGCACACACTCGAGGCACTCCTCAGTATGGAGAAAATCGATATATGTGCAGTAACAGAAACTTGGTTTAAGGCTCCAGAGAGCACTCCAGCACTACCAGGCTACAACTCATACCATACATTTCAGCCACAAAACCTGGACCGAAATACAAAAGGTGGGGGCGTATCCATATTCATCAAGGATGCCCACACCTCCAGGTTAGTGGCACAGCACGATGCTTCAGAAATCATCCACATGCAACTAACAATGGTCAAAACTGCAATTCAGATTGTAGCTTGCTACAGATCACCCACCATGTCCCAGGACCCCCATTCCGCATTTCTGGAAACACTGGGAAATATAATGGTCCTACCAAACACCCTAATATTGGGTGATTTCAATTACCCAAACATTAATTGGGAGAACTACTCAAGTACTAACTCCCTTGTCCAACATTTCCTAGAATTTATAAACTCAAACACCCTGGATCAACTGGTCAGCACTCCCACCAGAGGTGACAACATATTGGACCTGGTCATCACCAACATGGGAGACCAGTGCTCCACACTGGAGGTCAACCCCTCTGCTAAAGAATAACATTGCCCAAGCTGCAAAATCCTTTACTAATGCATTCTATGGGCACCTACAAGAATGCATGAATTGTGCTATCCCAAGCAAAACCAAGATTCACTCCTCCAAGAAAAGGAAACCAGTCTGGTGGACTCCTGCCATAAACAAGCTATACAATAGAAGGAGGAAACTAGTACAGGAAAGAGTAAAATCCCAAGAAGGCAAGACATCCCTGATCAGTATCAGCAAGAAACTACGATCCCTCATAAAATCATCCAAGGTGAGTTTCAAAAGAAAAATTGCCAAGGACTCCAAAAATAACCATAAGGCTTTCTTTAGCTATGTTAAGAATCTAAGTGGCAATGCTCAGATCTGCTCGGAGTTAGTGCAGAATGGTACAAAATACACTGAACCGACCGATATTGCCAACATCCTGGCAGACAGGTTCAGCGCAAACTTCACCCCCCTCTCACCCCAAAAGGGCCCATAACCATACCAGAAGAATGTAAAGCTCCTGAAATCACAGACACTCAGGTTAAAACAGCCCTCTCCAAAGCCAAAAACACAGCATCAATGGGACCAGACGGTGTCCCAGGCTGTGTCCTACATGAGCTCAAAGATGAACTAACCCTTCACCTAAACACACTGTTCAAACTCAGCCTCTCCACAGGTTACGTACCCATAGAGTGGTGCACAGCAATGGTTATTCCGCTCCACAAAGGTGGAGCCACAACAGACCCCGGGAACCATCGCCCTATAAGCCTGACTAGCTTGCTCTGCAAGGCTATGGAGCACATCATCTTGGAACTCATTAACAGAGACATTGGAAACCTCCAAACACTGAATCCTACCCAGTTCTGCTTTGTTAAGGGCAGATCATGCCTCCTAAACCTGGTGGACTTCTTTGAGACAGTTACCAAGGCTATAGATGAGGGAAAGGTGGTACACACTGCCTACCTAGACCTTGCAAAGGCCTTTGACACCATTCCCAATTCTGGTATTATAGACAAGCTCACCAGCCTGAACATAAACCCCTATGTCACAAGATGGGTTGCCAACTGGCTCACGGACAGAACCCACAAGGTAAGAGTTGCGGGAGATAGGTCTGACTCTAAACCGGTTACAAGTGGCATTCCCCAGGGCTCAGTCCTAGGACCCCCTCCTGTTCAGCATATACTTCTCAGAGGTACAGGCAAGCACAGCAGGACTATGGCTGACCAAGTTCGCAGACAACTGCAAACTAGGGTCTATAATTGACTCTCTTGCTGACACAGACATCCTCCAAAAGGGTCTCACTGAGACAGACACCTGGTGTCAAAATTATGGCCTCAAGCAAAATGCCAAAAAGTGCATAGTCATCCCCTTTGGAAAAACAAAGTACCCACAAACTACCACATAGGTGGCAGTCCCCTAAATATGGAAGACGTAATAAGGGATCTGGGGACCCAAGTTGGTAGTAAACTCTCCTTTGATAATTGTGTCAGGGTAATCAGAAAGCACAAATCCACTACACGAAGACTGGTCTCCTTAACGCACCTTTAATTAATAAAAACAAGCAACGTTTTCGCTACACCCTCTGTTGTAGCTTCCTCAGAGTAGATATTACAACTGTTGACACTTTCTTTTAAACATGAAAGGGCGCCAAAATATAAGGCGCATAAGGTATTAAAAGGCATATTACATTGCAATAAAGAATAACTTCAAATACACACAAAGAATATGTAATTTTTAAAAATCATGTTTGCATCAACCTCCATAAAACAAATTGTAAGTTAAAACGTCAATCCAAATGTTAAAAGTGTGCTACACTTTTTGCTTGCAAAAAAATAAACTGTCTGATCAGATCGTGTATGTTAGACTGATTAACGGAGAAGGAACTGTCAGTTCCGTTCTTCCGAAAATGAGTTAGTCTATTCTTAAAAGAGCGTCTCCCTTTATACACGCCCTAAAAGCCATACTCTTCTCCAAATTGTAGGTCCATGTTCTTAAATTTAGACAACATACCTGGCCTGACTCATAAAAAGTCAGTAAGTACTTCGAAGTCTCAGACTTCTATTGAAATCGCCCATAATTAAGCGAATCAACAATAAACAATAGTGTAGCAAGGACAGCCTAGTCACGGCTGTATTAAAATGTTCCTTAAAGTAAGTCCCGATTTTTAGTAAATGTTGACAACTAATTTATGCCGTACAAAGGAAACCTCAAAATTATGGGACTCAATCTGAGGCACCAAGTAGTATAAAGTCTTTACTCCATCATGAGGCATACAAAGGGTCTGCAAGAGGTAAAATAAAACCAATCATGTCTACTGACCATACCTAACTCCTATGAAGCCCTCCGGGCTATACTGGGTATCTAGAGAAAGATATCCGGACTACTAAGTATACTAAATATGTCAAACAACATATATTAGACTAGAAATCTACAATCATGTATAATGTGTTAGCAAAGAAAAAATCAAAATAGAGAGCCCAATTGGAATTGTGGCTATCTTAAATAACTTTTGAGTTTTAATAGACAAGAAATATTACAATTGTCATTTAAGCCTGGTGGTTGAAATGCATTAAGTTTCAGTTGCCACTCTAGTTCTTTGGTTTCCAATATAATAGGTGCAGGACCACCTCTGATGTTGTGAGGGACATGATCAATGGCAAAGAATTGGAAGCTATGATCTTTGTTGACCAAAATGTGTTTAGAGAGTGCATTGTCTTCCTTGCCTTTTTTGATGGCGTACATGTGCTGATAAATTCTCTCTTTAAATTTTTGCTCAGTTTTACCGATGTAGTAGGCTGAGCAACAGACACAACTAGCCAAATAAACTATAAATTTTGTATTACAATTAACTTTATAGTGGCTAGTGAGCTTTCTTCCATTTAATACCATTGAGTTTCCTGTTCTGAGGCAACTGCACCAGTTACAGTTACCACAGGCAAAAGTGCCTTTCTGACGAGATTGAAAATCTAGGTGTTTTTTAGTTTCCAGAAAATTTTTTAGATTTTTTCCTCTTCTGTAGACAATAAGTGGCTTATCACCAAGTTTTTCAGAGAGGAAACTATTACTGGTAATAAGATACCAGTTTTTAAATAAGATAGAATTAATGATTTTAGAATCCATGTTAAAAGCTGTGATGAAACTGAAGGAAAATTGGTTCTGTTTTTTAGTAGTGGCACTTACTGGGCTTGTAGTAGGTGTCAAATCCAATGTTAGGCTAAATCCTGTGACTGGGGGTTCTCTACTGTTTTGTACAGTAGTGTTGGAAAGTAAGGGTTTATAAAAACCATTATTCCTCTTATTAGTGACTTCTGTTATAAGCTCTTCAATTAGTGAGCCTGGATAGTCACGGTTGGAAAACATTTCTAAAAGTAGTGAACACTCCCTAGTGAATAGATCCTCAGTGCTACACATTCTGGCTGCTCGAATCAACTGGCCCTTGACTATTGATCTTTTTGTCTGTATGGGTGTTGGCTTGAAAAATGAAGTAGTGAATTACAGTAAGTAGGTTTTCTATATATGGTAGAAGAAAGTGTGCTTGAAGTACTACCCTTTTCAAGTTTAACATCCAAGTAGTCAATAGAGACAGTTGAAAAATGATAAGTAAATTTAAAGAATGACGTAGTTTCATTCATAAAGTCAATAGTAGTTATGGCATCTTGTTCAGAGCCTCTAAATAGAATAAAAATATCATCCAGGTATCTTGTGTAATAAATGAAATGTTGTGCTGCTTGGGAACTTGGTAAGAGGAATTTTTTCTCCCAGAAGGCTACCACCATATTAGCAACAGTTGTGCCACAGGGTGAGCCCATGGCTATGCCTTGAGTTTGTAAAAAGTAATGATTTTCAAAAATGAAGAAATTAGATGTTAATATAATATCAATTAGTTCAGTGACTGTGTCTATTTCAGTTTGAGGTGCTCCTAGCTCATGTAGCAAGACGCCTACCCATTCTGACGCCTCTTGGTGTGGAATGGAGGTATATAGATCCACTATATCAATTGTCAAGAAATTGAAATCAGAAGTAAGCTGCAATTGATTGATGTTAGTAAGAAAGGACCATGAATCCTTGCAAATACAGGGAATTAATTTAAGGTATTTACTAAGAATTTTGTCCACCAATCGAGCACAAGGATGGGTCATGGAAGACCTACCATCTATAAGTGCTCTGATTGGTGGATCTTGTAAGTTCTTGTGAATTTTCGGAATTCCGAAAATTATAGGTGTTTTTGGTAAAGTGATGTCTATATAATGGTAGACGTCACTATTAATTTTCCCTGCAAGGAAAAGGTCCCTAAAATAGCCTCTATTCCTTACAAATGTTGTGTTCATCTCATTAAGGGAGGAGGATCTATAAGCTGGACTGTCAAGAATGCGCTGCATTCTTGCCGAGTAGTCATCATTTTCAAAAATGACTAGTCCCCCACCCTTATCAGGTTTAAGAACCCTCACCGGGATATCTTCAAGTTCCCTTAGTAGTGTGTGCTGTTCTTTAGTGATGTTGAACTTTGTTTTTTTTGCCAGAGATTTAGATTGTGCTTCAAAATGTCTTAAATCAACCTCTCTGGCTTTTTCAAATAAGGCTAAACTAGGATGTAAGGGAGGGTTATAAACACTTGAAAGTTTCAAATTATTTAACTCACACTGCATAGAGGCAGAAAACAGCAACCCTAAATTAAGTTTCCTCGTAAAATGTTTTACATCAATAATGGTTTCAGTGAGATTGAAGTGACAGTTAGGAACAAATGTATTGCCAAGAGATAGTAGATCAATCAGTTCTTATTCGATTGTAAAGTTGGAAAAGTTATATATGTTGAAGTCACCTTTACTATTTGTTAGAATGTTAGGTAGAACTGAAGGCGGGCCATCAGTACTATTGTTCAACTGTGAAAAAATCAATTGTTCCAGTTCTTCCTCTGGCCTTGGTAACGGGTGTTGTACCTTACCCCTAAAAAACCTGTGTTTTCCAAGTTCTGGTTTTGAGAGGAAGAAGTAGGGACATGCTGGTACAAGTTGTTATTCCTGTTCTTGTTGGAGTTGTACCGGTTGGCCCGAATTCTATTGCTGCGTCTAGGGCCTGTGTTGGAAACAGTTGGTTCCTGTGATAAAGGAGTCTGCTGGTGGAAATCAGAGTCATCATCCGGGCTGTTGTGTTCAGAAACCTGCTGTTCACCATTCCCCAGGCGGCCCCGAAGGGAATTTAGTTTTTCATAGGCTTTATTTTGCTGGTATGCTAGATTGTCACGATTAAGTTTTTTTGTTTTATTAACCTTTAGTTTAGTGAGTAAAGCATCAATACTGTTAAAGATGCGTGTATAGTCATATTTGTAATTATTGAAGTCCAAGTCATTTTTGATAGAGTTATCTAATTCATTCAGTTCTAAAGTAAGTGATGAAATGTGTGAAGAATAATGCTTAATGATTAGATCTAGGAGCTGAATCCCTTGTTGGTCAAAAAGTGTTTTTAAATCATTCAGGAAGCAGTCATCATTAATAAGGCCGGTAGGAGCAAAAGTGCTCCGCAGGCCCTTCGGTATAATTTTGTCCTTGACACATTGTTTGAAATAACAAACTTCCAGCTGTAATTTACATAATTTGACCAATTTGTTATCAAAAGATTGTAATTTGCTCACCATTGAGTCCATTATGTTGGGGTCTGGTAGTTGTTGTGCCGGTAGTTCCTGGACTCCTTGTTGTACAAAAGAAAAGAGTTAAAGTCAGAAATCCAGTCCTGGAGAGAAGGAACGCCAGTAAGCACCATATGTTGATTGCTGTTAATTGGACCATTTGCACCCCTGTTGGACGGTGTTGGCTGAGGGCCAGATGGAATATCTCCCCCAGTAGTCGATTGATTAGGACGTTGTGCCGCTGTGATGCAAATAGAACTGTGTGTGGAAGAAGCATCATTTTGCGGTGAGGAATTGTTCATATGTCCTTGCCCTATTTTAGAATCCAATTGGTCCATACGCCCATAAAGCATATCCAATCTTTTCGTAATAGCCGCCAGGATGTTGTTTATATCCCTGTTCGGCTCCTCTTGCTCCGTTTGAAGCCCAAAAATATTCGGGCTGGCTGGACTTTCCAAAAACCCTGAGGCCATGACACAAAACACGAGAAACAAACTGTTACTGCCCCAAAAACCAAGAAGAAAAAATTGTGTCAGGGTAATCAGAAAGCACAAATCCACTACACGAAGACTGGTCTCCTTAACGCACCTTTAATTAATAAAAACAAGCAACGTTTTCGCTACACCCTCTGTTGTAGCTTCCTCAGAGTAGATATTACAACTGTTGACACTTTCTTTTAAACATGAAAGGGCGCCAAAATATAAGGCGCATAAGGTATTAAAAGGCATATTACATTGCAATAAAGAATAACTTCAAATACACACAAAGAATATGTAATTTTTAAAAATCATGTTTGCATCAACCTCCATAAAACAAATTGTAAGTTAAAACGCCAATCCAAATGTTAAAAGTGTGCTACACTTTTTGCTTGCAAAAAAATAAACTGTCTGATCAGATCGTGTATGTTAGACTGATTAACGGAGAAGGAACTGTCAGTTCCGTTCTTCCGAAAATGAGTTAGTCTATTCTTAAAAGAGCGTCTCCCTTTATACATGCCCTAAAAGCCATACTCTTCTCCAAATTGTAGGTCCATGTTCTTAAATTTAGACAACATACCTGGCCTGACTCATAAAAAGTCAGTAAGTACTTCGAAGTCTCAGACTTCATAGGAGTTAGGTATGGTCAGTAGACATGATTGGTTTTATTTTACCTCTTGCAGACCCTTTGTATGCCTCATGATGGAGTAAAGACTTTATACTACTTGGTGCCTCCGATTGAGTCCCATAATTTTGAGGTTTCCTTTGTACGGCATAAATTAGTTGTCAACATTTACTAAAAATCGGGACTTACTTTAAGGAACATTTTAATACAGCCGTGACTAGGCTGTCCTTGCTACACTATTGTTTATTGTTGATTAAGCAATTATGGGCGATTTCAATAGAAGTCTGAGACTTCGAAGTACTTACTGACTTTTTATGAGTCAGGCCAGGTATGTTGTCTAAATTTAAGAACATGGACCTACAATTTGGAGAAGAGTATGGCTTTTAGGGCGTGTATAAAGGGAGACGCTCTTTTAAGAATAGACTAACTCATTTTCGGAAGAACGGAACTGACAGTTCCTTCTCCGTTAATCAGTCTAACATACACGATCTGATCAGACAGTTTATTTTTTTGCAAGCAAAAAGTGTAGCACACTTTTAACATTTGGAATGGCGTTTTAACTTACAATTTGTTTTATGGAGGTTGATGCAAACATGATTTTTAAAAATTACATATTCTTTGTGTGTATTTGAAGTTATTCTTTATTGCAATGTAATATGCCTTTTAATACCTTATGCGCCTTATATTTTGGCGCCCTTTCATGTTTAAAAGAAAGTGTCAACAGTTGTAATATCTACTCTGAGGAAGCTACAACAGAGGGTGTAGCGAAAACGTTGCTTGTTTTTATTAATTAAAGGTGCGTTAAGGAGACCAGTCTTCGTGTAGTGGATTTGTGCTTTCTGATTACCCTGACACAATTTTTTCTTCTTGGTTTTTGGGGCAGTAACAGTTTGTTTCTCCTTTGATAATCACATTGCCAAAGTGGTTAGAAAATCCTTCTATGTGGCACACATTATCACAAAAGGGTTCGCATCCAGATCAGAAGAGGTAATTGTGCCCCTCTACTCATTGCTCATCAGACCCATCATAGAGTACAACGCCCCATTTGGGATGTATCTTACAAGACACCTGCAACAGCTGGAAAGACCACAGAAGTACCTCACCAAGAGGATCACTGGCCTCAAACAGATGCCCTATGCAGCTCGAGTGAAGAAACTCCAGCTGTACTCGGTTGCATACCGCCTACTCAGAGGTGATCTCTGCATGACATACAAGTCCATGTCCAACCCAGAACTGATTGACATGCTCCACCTAAAGAAAAGCTTATCCCCTCGAGCCACACGCTCTAGGGATCTAAACCTCACCACAACAATAAATAGGATGTGATAGAGGGATAGATTCCTGTCCCAGAGACTTCCCATACTTTGGAACAAGATTCCAATCTACATTAGGCAGAGCTCCTCACTAACACTCTTCAAGAGAAACCTTGACGAGTGGAAGGGAAACAGAACATTTACCCCGGGGATCACTTCAGTGGCTCTTCTGGACAGAGGCACAAGGAACTAATCTAAGGTGGCGGCGAAAGCCAACACATTCTGGCTAGGCTTATAAATGCCTTCGGGCAGATAGCCTAGTACCTACCTATGAACCTATGAGAGTGGTAATAAATAAATTGCCAGTAAAAAAAATATGCCATATAAGAAGAAAAGTGATAGAGTTTACATTGCAAAGACGAAGAAACTATGGAACATGTGTTTTTGAAATGTAAAAGAGTAAAAATGTTATTGGGTAAACAATGTAAAGAAGTTTTTTTTTGAAGATGTAAAAAAAGTGGATAACATAAGCATGAATGTGATTAAATAATTTGTACATTTGTAAATATTTGTAAATATGTAGATATTTTGTAAACAAGAGTTATATTTGCATAGAAATAAAGGGCCCCTACTTTTTCATTAAATAGGTTCATAGGTTCATAGGTTCATAGGTTCATACTAGGCTATCTGCCCTAGGGCATTTACAAGCCTAGCCAGAATGTGTTTGGCTTTCGCCACCCATTTTAAATTTATTTTGCTATGCCCTTTTTCGAGGTTAGTATACTGTGCCTCTGTCTAACAGTGACACAGAAGTGATACCCGGGGTAAACCTACGATCTCCCATCCACTCATCAAGATTCCTCTTGAAGAGAGTCAATGAGGGACTCTGCCTAACCTGGACTGGGATTTTATTCCAGAGTGAAGGGAGCCTCTGGGTTATGAATCTGTCCCTCCAGCATGTCCTATTTATTTCAGTGCTAAGGTCCAAATCTCTTGAGCACGTAGCTCGATGGGATTTGGATTTTCTGAGGTGCAGCATGTCCATTAATTCCGGGTTGGACATGGCTTTATACGTCAGGCACAGATCACCTCTGAACAGGCGGTGTGCCACTGAGTAGAGCTGGAGTTTCTTTAACCGGGCAGCATATGGCATCTGTTTGAGCCCTTTGATCCTCTTGGTGAGGTACTTTTGGGGTCTTTCCAGTTGCTGCAGGTGTCTGGTAAGGTACATCCCAAGGGGCATTCTACTCAATTATGGGCCTGATGAGGGATGAGTAAAGAGGCACGATGACGTCCCCTGATCTAGATGTGAATCCCTTCATGATTAGGTGGGCTATATAAAATGTTTTTCTAACCACTTTGGCCACGTGGTTGTCAAATGAGAGATTGCTATCAACTTGGGTCCCCAGGTCCCTAATTACTTCTTCTGTACTTAATGGATTACCACCTATGTGGTAATTTGTGGGCACTTTGTTTTTGCCAAAGGGGATGACTATACACTTTTTGGCATTTAGCTTGAGGCTCTGGCACCAGTTGTCTGTTTCTATGAGGCCCTTTTGGAGGATGCTTGTGTCAACTGAAGAGTCGATTATGGCGCCCAGTTTGCAGTCATCTGCGAACTTGGTCAGCCACAGTCCTTCCGTGTTGGCCTGTACCTCCGAGAAATATATACCCAACAAGAGAGGTCCCAGGACAGAGCCTTGTGGGACACCACTTGTAACTGGTTTGGAGTCTGACATGGCTCCAGCAATTCTAACCATGTGGGTTCTGCCCTTGAGCCAGTTTGCAATCCATCTAGTGACATAGGGGTTTATATTTAAGCTGGTGAGCTTATCTATAATGCCCGAGTGGGGTATTGTATCGAAGGCTTTTGCGAGGTCCAGGTAGGCTGTGTGGACCACCTTCCCCTCGTCAATGGTCTTGGTGACTGTTTCAAAGAAATCAACCAGGTTTAAGAGGCAGGATCTGCCCTTAACAAAGCCGAACTGGGTAGGATCCAGTGTTTGTAGGTCCCCAATATCTTTATTTATGAGGTCCATGATGATCCTTTCCATAGCTTTGCAGACCAAGCTAGTCAGGCTTATGGGGCGATAGTTTCCAGTATCCGTTGAGGCACCACCTTTATGAAGAGGGACCACTGTTGCTGTACACCACTCTTTGGGCACATATCCTGTAGTAAGGCTGAGATTGAACAGTAGTTTTATGTTTGGGTTTAGCTCTTCTTGGAGTTCATGTAGGACGCAGCCCGGGACACCATCTGGTCCCATTGATGCTGTGTTTTTTGTACACAGAATTTTGCAATTCTTCTCTCCACTATCTGCAATACCCCATAAAAATTATCTTCATTTAACCTACATAACCTATCACAAACTGCACCATCTCTCTCTCTCTCTCAACTCCAAATATACCAGGCATGCCAACTCAATAAATGCCCCCTCCCTTTGGCATTCCCTCTCACCACACCTCATTGAACATTCCATTTTGACCATATTCAGAAAGGATCTTATTACTCACCTTAAACTTCAAGCTAAGTGCTTCTGACCCCAAATAGGACACATTACTTAATTCTCTTACCATCAACCAACCTTTACTTTCAGTCAACAACCACACTCTCAACACCTCCCACCATTGTACTAAAGTATAAACATCACTCCTTGATCTGAGAATCTCTCAAGACCATCCACACCCTCACTTTCTTTTAAAAACTTCCCTTTTCAGTCTCTGTTTACCTCTTTTCTTGGTTACTTAATCTCTCCTCATCTCTAATTCACCCACCACTTTTGCCTCTTAGTGATTCTACATATCATTTTGAATTTTTCACTTGCAAGATGTTAAACCTCAACTTGTAGATTATTTACACTTTACCACATGTGCTTCTAATGCCATTCCATTAACTTTGTTGACTGAATTTGCATTGTACATACTTACTTGATATATGTTGTTAATGGCATTGTATTTTTCCTTTCTTTTCTTTTCTTTTTTTCTTTCTTTCTTTCTTTTTGTTGTTTTCTTACTGGAAAATTTTCACCTAGTCTGACCATGCAAATGGTCATTCATGATCAATGCATACCCCAGTAAATAAATATAAATAAAGTAAAATAAGTACCAGGCTCATCTTGGTTATCATTCCTATATAAAAGTGGACATTACCATTGATTGGAGAATTCCTGTTCACCAAAAGCATTATTTTTTATTATATCACTTAGTTAAAATCAAATAAAATGCACAAAATGGGCCTACCATCAGTGACAACAACTTTTCAGGAAACACCTATATATCTACTAACTTTACATTTTTACTCTTTCTACCATATAATACTTCTTACCTTGCTCATCTCTAAGTCTAAAAATAGTTTTGTTTCTCCGCCTCCATACTTCTTTGCCATTTCAGCTGGTCTCTGTGGTTAACCATTTGTACTTCCTGTCCTGAGCACTTTTCCCAGCATCCTCCACTTCCTCTCTGCTAGTCTCCTTCCTTCTAGTCACCATTTTGAACATGTGAGAATATAATTGCCTCAATTAATTCCCCTTCTTCCAGTGTTTCTATGTAGTAAGTTTTTTAAGTCTCTGTCATTTCTTTACTCCCTTTGTGTAGTGTTTGTTTCATTTTTGTCTATACTGTGGGCTGTATTATGACATTCTCATGTTTTGACAACTGAATAATGTTTTTGCATGTCTAACAACACAAGTGTTTTACTTGCAACACACTTCTACCTCCTCTTTTGATGTAGCTCATGCAATTATATGATGGGTAGTGTTATGTTTTCTAATTTAAAAGCTTAATCCATTATGTATACTCTGTTAGTGCTAACACTGTGGCAATGTTCCGTAATTTGAGCATTTCGAGTGTCCCTTGAGTATAGCAGACAAACACTGTTATTTAACCTATAAATGCACAGTAGATATATAAAACAGTTTGGCATTTTCATGTTGTTAAGCTGACGTTGCTTGTTAAACTAATTGATAATCTTGTACTGAATATACATGTATAACTGGTCTACATTCTTGCTAACTTTGGTATCTCTGTTATCTGAATATTCTGGTATGAGACTTTACCTTTTATTTCTACAAAGAAGGACTGACCGGCTACTGATTATATGGTAATTAATTAATTTCAATGATACTCTTTTTACCTGATATTCAGCATAACTAATGCAGAAAAAGATATTAAAGTTCTGTTAGGAGTATTGTGTAAGCATCAGTATTACTTAAGGTGGATGCTTGACCTGCCACAGTTTGCATATAACAGTTTATGTAAACTGCTGTTTTTTTAATCATTAATGTATTCTTAACAATATGCAAATGTTAAATGATGTGAAAAGTATTAACCATTTTGTGAGTTTCTAATGACAAACTACCTCTGAGCTAACCTTATGGCAATTGTGCTTTAAGTCCTGTAGACGATATTTCAGAGTTTTGGGTCACCTAATACAGACTGTTAATGCCTTTTTACCCTTTGTTCCTCAACTAATTGTATATCAACTGTAACTTAGTTTTACTCTTATATCACCCTTGTCTTTATCTAATTTGTATTTTTCCTCTGCTCATTCTTATTTTTAACCAAGCTATCTCTGTCTTACCTTGACTATCTCCTTCCCTCAACTATTACACTGAACAGATGTCAAACACACCATCATTGTCCAGCAAACAACATCTAAGACTGAGGTTTACCCTAACAAGGAGCCTAATAAGGGCCACAAGAGAGAGAGGGATATTAATAATGTATGTTATTTACTGTCACATGTACCATAGCTATCCTATCCTTTGGAAAAAATAGGGCAGGATCTTCTGTAGAGAACATGCACTCTGACTAGAACTAATACGTTTTCTGGTAATTTTCTTTATACTGGAAGATGTGGCCTTTTCTTGGAATCCCATCCTTCTTGTCTATTCTACACAATATACTCACTGCAAAAGTTCTACCTCAGTTTACTTAACCTACCATACTTTATCTTACTTGTTCTTTGCTGTAGTATAAATATGCCTGTCTATCTTTCCCTACAACTTCCAATGCATTCACTGTCTGTAACATGTAAATAGTGACCTTTATCTTACTGAAACATAACAAAATAATAAACTGCTGTACTTAGTAGCTCTTTAGGCAGGCTTCTCTACTAACTAAACCTGCACTCTTTCTACTAACCCCCCACATAATTACACTGTAACATTGCACCTTCTGCTGTCATTTTTTACCTTGCTCTTTCTCCTGACAGCTTTTCTAGTGACATTATATTTTTATTCTTTCTACTACATAAGACTTCTTACCTCCCCCCCGTCCATACTTCTTTGCTATTTCAGCTGATGTAAGCCACTCAGCCCTTGTTTCACTCAGGCTCACTCCATTCCCCTACCCTACCCTCAAATCTCACGAACCCTCACTAGCCCTAGTTTTTATACATACAACAAAACATTTCTCTTCCTGTGCATACTCCTCCTCTTCCTATTCAAGCAACCTATCATTCTGCTACCCTTCATCTGTCACTAACACCCACTACTTAAATCATACTATCCATATCTCCACCCTTGAGGCTCTGTCTAGTTATACCTCTCTTCCGCAGCACTCCTCGGTCTCCATGTCATTGTTTGCATCCACTGTTGCCTTCTATTAGACTACTTCTCTTAGCATTTTTCTCCTTTATACATGTTATATCTCTATTGAATAAAAAGGTGATGATGTAGCAGTCATGTTTTCTAACCATATCTGTCTCTCCTTCTATTTCTCTGCCTAAATTCCTCTCTGCTGAGATCCTTGTGTCTCACTATAAATTAAATGAGCATAAAACAGCCCTACATATTTCCTCAGGAAATAACATCCCTGTTCTGGAAGACATCCTACACTGGGTATCTAATTATTGATGATGTCAGTATTAACTGGTAAACCTTCCCATCAGACTACCCTTCCACCAGTATCAGTCTATCTGCTTTCAAACAACTCATAACTTCCCTTACTCACTTCAACAAAGCTAATAGCACTGGGACTACTATGGACTGGATTCTAGTCTCAAATCCAAACCTTTACAACTCTCCAGTAACCCTCCCACACTCCCTCAGTGATCACCATCCCATCTATGTTCAGAGACTAGCAACTCACCAAACAGTACCTTTATAAAGACTGCCATAACCTCACAAATTTCATTTCCAAGATCTTTAATGACATGCTTAATAACAACAGTTGGTCCATTTTCTATTCCCTTCCACTGGATATTGGTGTTCTAACATTTAATACAATATTCCTTGACATTTTCAATAGCCTTGCTCATATAAGAAACAAGACAGTTAAATTCACCCAGTCACTCTGAATATCCCCGTCTAGTAGACAATTAATGTATAAGAGAGACAAAGCTTGGAGAAACTGGCAAAAATACAAATCTCATGCTAACCTACAGACTTATAAACAACTTTGAAACATGACAAAAAAAAAACAAACAAAAAAACAAGTTACCATTGATGAGAAGTATTATTACTTCAACCCACAGGATAACCAAAAACACACACCCCCCCCCTCCAAATTTTGGTCCACTGTCAGAAAATATTGCACCCTGGAACTCCTATTACCCATAACCCTTGTCCAGACATCTCCCCCTTAGAAACTGCTTCTAAATTTAACTCTCACTTTATAGACTCAATAGTCACCCTCACCCAAAACTCCCTGCAGAATCCTGACACCCCTGACAGACTTCAAAGCTCTAACAATGCCATTTTCAATATAAAATCTGTCTCTACTTCTTATTTAAAAAAAATATACAAACTTAAGCCCTGCTCACCCTCTGTAGACAAGCTGTCAAATGAATATCTAAAGACTGCTGCCCCCTGTTTTGCCTACCCAGTCTCTACCTTGATCAATCGATCCATTCATAAGTCATATGGTCCATCCCTCTGGGAAAAAAAATTACATCATTCCTCTTCATAAAGCTGGAAACTCCACTGAAATAACAAACTTCAAACCAATTGCAATCTTGTCCCCTGTTTCCAAGATCTTTAGAAAAATGTATTTCTAAACAACGTTTACAATACTTACTCCAAGAAAATCTATTAACCTCTACCCAACACGGCTTTTGCCCAGATCGTAGTACAACTGCCCTTGTTGCCTTTTTGGGCCACATCATTAAAACCAGAGAGAACTACAATTGAGTTTATTCCTTCTTTTTAGATTTCTCTAAAGCTTTCAATACAGTCTTACACATCAAACTACTCACAAAAATATCTGCTGCTTTAGGCTTTTCCAGTACAACAGGCACTTGGTTCTCTAGCTGCCTATCTAACCAGCTACAATCAGTTAAATGGCTTTCTGCACACTCATCTTTTGTCACAGTTAATGCAAATGGCACACAAGGCTCCGTACGTGGCCCTCTCCTTTTTAACATATTTATAAGTTATCTACATACATCCTTCCAACAAGCTACATTTATAGAATATACAGATGACTCCAGTGTCATTTGCTCATTTTATACTCCTTCCCAGTTACAATCTATCACTCAGCAGGCTTTCAACTCTACTGAAAAGTGCAATCCTAAATCCAAATAAAACAAAACTGCACTTATTTCTCCCCAAATCCCAAACACAGATAAAAGACACCTTAAAATATCCTATCTCAACGATACTGAAAGTGAAGTACTTCACACAAAGTTACTTGGTGTCATAATAGATGGCCTAGCACTCTTGTGTGGGGTCATTTACTGCACTGTTATTACTTGTTAATACTTGTGAACCTCTGCTATCTCTGAAAAAAACAAAAAAACAAATAAAATCTTGCTTTTTTCCCACTTTTCTGAGATTTAAAAAAGTTCAGTTACAGGCTTGCTGTTCTTGAACTGTTTGTAAGTTTCTGTGAGGCCATTTTTTGCTTGGGCTAAAGGGAAGTCTCTCTGTTGATCAGTGGCAGTGAAAAACATTGAGCAGCCTGCCTGCCCCTGTGGGAGTGGTTACTGACTTGAAACTGTAGTTTTATTGGCCATTTTGGGTCAATTCCAAAATTCCTTCATCTTCCTCTCTTAAAACCTGGTTGCCTCGTGGTTTTGGCGTCTTTTCAGGCTTGTTGGCTGTTGGTGAAGCACCCACCAAGAGGAGAAAATGCTGAGAGAAGAAAGGAGCCACTAATTGGGTTTAAACTATTCCTGGCTCCACAAAGTCTGCTCTACACTTTTTCCTTTAGAACTGCTCTATCTCTCAATTTAAACACCATATTCTCATTCTAAGGTCCTTCACTGGTCCAATTAAGTAATCCTACAAGTGAGCACTATTAAACCATAAGCACTACTTACTCTTATACTCTCTACGATTACCCTGTCCCCTATTGGTCTGTCTTAAATTCAGTTTCCCTATATTACTCTAGCATGTCCAAAGGTCAGTCAATGGTTTCCTCTCCAGTCCAGCTGGTGAATCTGGGAAATTTGAGGCAATGTTACAACTGTCTCATGTACACGGACAACCCTCTCCTCCTCCAAACAGGTTCAAATATATGTGAGAGATGCAACTATTTAGCCAAACTGGAGGCTGAGCTCTCTCAACTCAAAACTGGTGTAACCAGTCAGGAGGAGAAGGTAACCTCACACAACACAATTCCAGTATCACATAGTCCCACCACATCAGCGAACTAAACACATAAATACACAAAAACATACACGGAGGCTCTAAATAAAAATCTACCTAAGCAACAGAGACCTCCAAAGCAGACATCCAAGCAAGCGCTACCTCAAAACAAAACACGCACAACACATAGCCCACAAAGTCAGTGTGCCAAGCAGCCACAGCCCTTAAGGCTGAATAACACACCTGATACTCTTGTAATAGGTGACTCTAATGTCAGACACACTGACGTCCCACTCACCAGGCTGAATAAAGAGAAGGTCACGGTGAGCTGCCTGTTGGGTGCTAGGATCTGCCACATAACGCAAGCACTCAGGTCACTCCAAAGCAAATACAAATATGACTCAGTTATTGTACATGCTGGTGTGAATGACCTGAGACGTACCTCCCTGGATTACATGAAAAGAGACATAGAAGAGCTCTCTGATCATGTAGCCCAGGCTGGTATGACCCTGACCTTGAGCAGCATCTTACCCTCACCTAGAATGATGCCACAGTACAAAGACAAAATGATCGATTTTAACAATTGGCTAAAATGTTGGTGTCATTCAAAGGGGATCCAGTGTCTGTCAGCCTGGGATGACATGCTCGACAAGCCACGTTGCTTCGCTAGGGACGGCTTGCACCTGTCACCACTGGGCTTTCGGATATTGGCAAAGGCTCTTGCCACCCCCATATTGCCTTTTTTAGGCAAGGCTCAAAAGTCAAACTCACCCCCATAGACAGCACAAGGAACAAGAAACTAAGGGTAATGTTGCTAAACGCCAGAAGTCTTAACCTCAAGATGCACGCACTCGAAGCTCTCCTCAGTATGGAGAACATCGATATCTGTGCAGTGACAGAAACCTGGTTCAAGGCTCCATCGAGCACCCCAGCACTACCAGGCTATACCTCATATCATGCTTTTCGGCCCCAAAACCCGGACTGAACCACAAAAGGAGGGGGAGTTTCCATATTTATCAAGGATATCCACACCTCCAGGTTAGTGGCATTGCACGTATCGGAGACCATCCATGTGCAACTAACAGTGGGCAAGACTGCTTTTCAGTTTATAGCATCCTACAGACCACCCTCTCAAAGTCAGGAATCCCACTCGGCTTTCCTGAAAACATTGGAGAACATGAAGATCTCTCCGAACACCATTATATTGGGCGACTTCAACTACCCAAACATTGACTGGGAACACTACTCAAGCCCCAGCACCTTAGCCCAAAGGTTCCTGGAAATTATAAACTCAAATGCTATGGAACAACTAGTCACCACTCCCACAAGAGGGGACAACATACTAGACCTGATCATTACCAACATGGGGACTCTATGTTCCACACCAGAAGTATATCACTCATTGGTAAGATCAGACCATAAATTAATCTCACTGGATGTCCACATCCCGACGCCACCCCCAGCCCAGAAAACCACAGTGAAAAACTTCTCAAAAGCGAACTTCTCACTTCTCAAAACTGAAGTGGAATCCTTCAAGGCCCCAGGGCCAGTGGAAACTACGTCCCAAACTGCAGAATCCTATATAAACGCATTCTACAGACATCTCCAGGAATGCATGGGTCATGCTATCCCAAACAAAACCAAGACCCAATCATCCAAAGGCAGGCGTCCAGTCTGGTGGACCCCTGCCATAAATAAATTGTACAACAGAAGGAGGAAGCTACTACATGATAGAGCAAAATCCCTAATAGGGAAGGCATCTCTGATCAGTACTAGCAAAAAATTACGATCCCTTATAAAATCCTCCAAGGCCAGCTTCGAGAGAAAAATTGCACAGGACACCAAAGACAATCATAAGGCTTTTTTCAGTTATGTTAGAAACCTGGGATGCAACTCGCAGACTTGTTTTGAGTTGATTCTAAACGACAAAAAATACACTGAACCCACAGACATCGCCAATATCCTGGCAGACAGGTTCAGTACAAACTTCTCCACCCCAAAAGAGCAAGTATCTATCCCGGCAGAGGGCTGCCTCCCAAACATCTCAGATGCTCAGGTGAAGGCTGCCCTCTCCAAAGCAAAAAACACTGCTTCCATGGGACCAGATGGCATCCCAGGTTGCGTCCTACATGAACTCCAAGAGGAACTAATCCCTCAAATAAAACAGCTATACAATCTCAGCCTCACTACAGGATATGTGCCCACAGAATGGCGTACAGCAACAGTAGTCCCACTCCACAAAGGTGGAGCCTCTATGGACCCTGGAAACTATCGCCCCATCAGCCTGACTAGCTTAGTCTGCAAGGCTATGGAGAGGATCATCATGGAGCTCATAAACAAAGACATTGGGGACCTACAGACACTAGATCCTACCCAGTTCGGCTTTGTCAAGGGCAGATCCTGCCTTTTGAACCTGGTTGACTTCTTCGAAACAGTCACCAAAGCCATAGATGAAGGGAAGGTAGTCCACACAGCCTATCTGGACCTTGCAAAGGCATTTGACACAATACCCCACTCGGGCATCATAGATAAGCAATCCAGCTTAAATATAAACCCCTATGTCACAAGATGGGTCACAAACTGGCTCAAAGACAGAACCCACAGAGTGAGAGTTGCTGGAGCCATGTCTGACTCGAAACCAGTCACAAGTGGTGTCCCACAGGGTTCTGTCCTGGGACCACTTTTGTTCGGTATATACTTTTCCGAGGTACAGGCAAACGTGGGAGGACTATGGCTCACCAAGTTCGCAGACGACTGCAAACTGGGCGCCATAATCAACTCTCCAGCTGACACAAACATCCTTCAAAAAGGTCTCACAGAGACAGATAACTGGTGCCAGCACCATGGTCTAAAGCTAAATGCCAAAAAATGTATAGTCATACCCTTTGGCAAAAACAATGTGCCCACAAATTACCACATAGGCGGAAACCCATTAAGTACAGAGAAAGTTATTAGGGACCTGGGGACCCAAGTTGATAGCAATCTCTCCTTTGAAAACCACATTGCCAAAGTGGTTAGAAAGACCTTCTACATAGCCCACCTCATCACGAAGGGTTTCACATCTAGATCAAGAGAGGTAATCGTGCCTTTATTCATCCCTCATCAGGCCCATCATAGAATACAATGGCCCTTTTGGGATGTACCTTACCCGACACCTGCAGCAATTAGAAAGACCCCAAAAGTATCTCACCAAGAGGATCAAGGGTCTCAAACAGATGCCATATGCTGCTCGGTTAAAAAACTCCAGCTCTACTCAGTTGCATACCGCCTACTTCGAGGCGATCTATGCCTGACATACAAAGCTATGTCAAATCCAGAATTAATGGACATGCTCCACCTCAGTAAATCTAAATCCCTTAGAGCCACACGCTGAGGGACTTGAACCTCAGCACAGAAATAAATAGAACTTGCTGGAGGGACAGGTTCATAACCCAGAGGCTCCCTTCGCTCTGGAATAGAATTCCAGTTCATGTGAGACAGAGCACCTCACTGAATCTCTTCAAGAAGAATCTCGATAGGTGGATGGGGGATCATAGGTTTGTCCCAGGGATTACTCCCGTGTCACTATTAGACAGAGGCACAGTAAACTAAACCTTAAAGGGCACAGTATACTCAAATCAAGGGGTGGCGTAAGCCATACAGAATCGGGCTAGGCTTATAATTGCCTCAGGGCAGATAGCCTAGTATGAACCTATGAACCTATGAACCTATCAACTGAAATGTGATCTTCATATTCAAAAGTGCATACAAACAACACCAAAAACTGGGCAAGTGCTATAGATAAAAAAGATTCCTTACCAACTCCTCAAGAATTACTCTAGGGAATACATACCTCCTTTCTTCACTATTATATGCTTCATTCATTTTCACCAAAATTCAGGTCTCCATAACATCAAAACTTGAGCTTTGCTATAACAAAGTAGCTAGATTTGCAGCCAGTCAGGCATACAACTCCCACCACTGCTCTGCCCTCAGATATTTAAACTGGGTTGAGTTACCTCACTACCTAGAGTTCAGCCAACTCCACCTTGCTCTTAAAATGGTATACAAATCCGCATTCTGCCCAGCAACCAGCACCATTCGTAACCATTACCTCCCTAATTGCCTTCTTCACTCATCTGTAAAACACCTCCTTGAAATCCATAAACTGAAAAAAAATCTATGGGTCACTGCCTATATTCCCACTCATCAGCCAAGGTCTGGCACAGTATTCCTGATTATGTTAGAGCAATGCCATGTAGTCACATATTCAAGTAATATCTCTAACGGGAATTCTCCTTAACTCCTGGCTCTGGACATGTCCTACACCAGGCTGACACTACCCGTTACTCCTTCCTTCTCTTCCTTCCTTCCTTTTCCCTTCTTCCTTCTCTTTCAGTTCCTCTTCTTCTCCCCTTTCCTTTCCTCCCATCTCTTATTAGCCAAAGCACCAGTTTGTTATTCTAAAAGTGTATTAGTTCTGGTTTAAGCACTTGGGCTCCAGGCCAGTTATTTTACATTAAGAAGGTTCGTGGTCTGCACTCTTGTGGGAGGAGAGGCTGGACTCTGCCCTTCTGAGCTGGGAATTTCTGGTTAAAGGCTTATAGTGCCTGCATATTTGAACTGTTTCTTACTGAAATTGGCACACCTTGTTTGCTGTAGCATAGACTAGATCCAGGCCTGCTGAATCTAGCTCTGTTTGTATGCTTGTTGTTTGTTTGCTTGTTATTTCCCTGAAACGCTAATACCACCTAAAACGCAGCTTTTCAGCGCTTCTGTGGATCCCTAGTGATATCTGCATTGCTTACTGTACTCATTTCCTTGTTTCACTAAAAAGAAAGTTACTGTTTGTCATTTTTGCATTTAAGTTACCTGTAACACATTGCATTTAAGTTACCTGGCACTTGCTCACTAAAGGCACTTGCTCACTAAAGCAATTATATAAGTCAGCACTAAAAAATTAAAAGCACTACACTCACAAAGTCCTCTTGAGTACCTTGTTCCCCATTGGCCCTTTTTTTTTCAATTATAAAGGAATTCCCAATACTATTCTAGCATGTCCAAAGGTCAGTAGTCAATCTTCTCTCCGGTCCAGCTGGTGAATCTGGGAATCTTGAGGCAATGTTACAACTGCCTCATGTAAACAGACAACCCTCTCCTCCTCCCAACAAATTCCAACACATGTGAGAGATGCATCCATATAGCCAAACTGGAGGCTAAGCTCTCTCAACTCAGTACTGGCGTAACCAGTCAGGAGGAGAAGGAAACCACACTCAGTACAATTCAAGTCTCACATAGACCTACCACGACAGCAGACCAAACATATAAACACACAAAAACATACTCGGAGGCTCTAAATAAAAATCTGCCTAAGCAGCAGAGACCTCCAAAGCAGACAGCCAAGCAACCACTACCCCAAAACAAAACATGTGCAACACATAGCTCACAAAGCCAGTGTGCCGAACAGTCACAGCCCTTAAGGCTAAACAACACACCTGATACACTTGTAATAGGTGACTCTATCATCAGGCACACTGACGTCCCGCTCACCAGGCTGAACAAGGAGAAGGTCACGGTGAGCTGCCTGTCGGGCGCTAGGATCCGCCACATAACACAAGCACTCAGGTTACTCCAAGGCAAGTACAAATATGACTCAGTCATTGTCCATGCTGGTGTGAATGACCTGAGACGTACCTCCCTGGACTACATGAAAAGAGACATAGAGGAGCTCTCTGAGCATGTGGCCCAGGCCGGTATGACCCTGACCTTGAGTAGCATCTTACCCTCACCAAGAATGATGCCACAATATGAAGACAAGATGATCAATTTCAACAATTGGCTTAAGTATTGGTGTCATTCAAAGTGGATCCAATGCCTGTCAGCCTGGGACGACATGCTCGACAAGCCACGATGCTTTGCTAGGGATGGCTTGCACTTGTCACTCCTGGGCTTTCGGATATTGGCAAAGGCTCTTGCTACCCCCATAGTGCCTTTTTTAGGCAAGGCTCAAAAGACAAACCCACCTCCATAGGTATCACAAGGGATAAGAAACTAAGAGTAATGCTACTCAACGACAGAAGTCTAAACCTCAAGATGCATGCACTCGAAACTCTCCTTAGCATGGAGAACATCGATATTTGTGCAGTAACAGAAACCTGGTTCAAGGCTCCTGAGAGCACCCCAGCACTACCAGGTTATACCTCATACCATGCTTTTCAGCCCCAAAACTTGGACCGACCCACAAAAGGAGGGGGAGTATCAATATTCGTCAAAGATACCCACACCTCCAGGTTGGCGGCACAGCACGAAGCATCAGAGACTATCCATGTGCAACTAACAGTGGGTAAAACTGCCTTCCAGTTTATAGCCTGCTACAGACCATCCTCCCTAACCCAGGAACCCCACTCGGCCTTCCTGAGAACACTGGAAAATATGAAGGTCTGTCCAAACACCATTATATTGGGTGACTTCAACTACCCAAACATAGACTGGGAGCATTACTCTAGCTCCAACACCCTAGCCCAAGGGTTCCTAGAATTTATAAACTCAAATGCTATGGAACAACTTGTTACCACTCCCACAAGAGGGGAAAACATACTGGACCTGATCATCACCAACATGGGGACTCTATGCTCCAGACCAGAAGTGTATCCCTCACTGGTAAGATCAGACCATAAACTAATCTCACTGGATATTCACATCCCGACACCACCCCCTGCCCAGAAAACCACAGTGAAAAACTTCTCTAAAGCAAATTTCACACTCCTCAAAACTGAGGTGGAATCCTTCAAAGCCCCCGGGCCTGTGGAAAATATGGCCCAGACCGCAGAATCCTTTATAAACGCATTCTATGAACACCTTCAGGAATGCATGGATCATGCAATCCCA
Source organism: Protopterus annectens (assembly GCF_019279795.1). Lineage (NCBI taxonomy): Eukaryota > Metazoa > Chordata > Ceratodontiformes > Protopteridae > Protopterus > Protopterus annectens. The sequence goes on from NC_056746.1 coordinate 138,594,011, forward strand.
GATAAAACCAAGACCCAGTCCTCCAAAGGCAGAAGTCCTGTCTGGTGGACCCCAGCCATAAACAAACTATACAATAGAAGGAGGAAGCTACTAAATGATAGACCAAAATTCCAAAAAGGGAAGGCATCTCTGATCAGTATTAGCAAAAAACTACGGGCACTCATAAAATCATCTAAGGCCAGCTTCGAGAGAAAAATTGCACAGGACACTAAGGATAATCACAAGGCTTTCTTTAGTTATGTTAGGAACCTGGGTGGTAATTCCCAGATATGCTCAGAATTAGTCCAAAATGACAAAAAATACACCGAACCCACAGACATTGCCAACATCCTAGCTGACAGGTTCAGCGCAAACTCATCCCCCCCCACCAAAAGGGCAAATATCTATCCCAGCAGAGTGCTGCCCCCCTGACATCTTGGATGCTCAGGTAAGAGCCGCCCTCTCCAAAGCAAAAAACACAGCATCAATGGGACCAGACGGTGTCCCGGGCTGCGTCCTACATGAACTCCAAGAAGAGCTAAACCCAAACATAAAACTACTGTTCAATCTCAGCCTTACTACAGGATATGTACCCAAAGAGTGGCATACAGCAACTGTGGTCCCTCTCCACAAAGGTAGTGCCTCAACGGATCCTGGAAACTATCGCCCCATAAGCCTGACTAGCTTGGTCTGCAAAGCTATGGAAAGGATCATCATGGACCTCATAAATAAAGATATTGGGGACCTACAGACACTGGATCCTACCCAGTTTGGCTTTGTTAAGGGCATATCCTGCCTCTTAAACCTAGTTGATTTCTTTGAAACAGTCACCAAGGCCATTGACGAGGGGAAGGTGATCCACACAGCCTACCTGGACCTCACAAAAGCCTTCGATACAATACCCCACTCGGGCATTATAGATAAGCTCACCAGCTTAAATATAAACCCCTATGTCACTAGATGGGTTGCAAACTGGCTCAAGAACAGAACCCACATGGTTAGAATTGCTGGAGCCATGTCAGACTCCAAACCAGTTACAAGTGGCGTCCCACAAGGCTCATTCCTGGGACCTCTCTTGTTCAGTATATATTTCTCAGAGGTACAGGCCAACACGGAAGGACTGTGGCTGACCAAGTTCGCAGATGACTGCAAACTGGGCACCATAATAGACTCTCCAGCCGACACAAGCATCCTCCAAAAGGGCCTCATAGAAACAGACAACTGGTGCCAGAGCCATGGCCTCAAGCTAAACGCCAAAAAGTGTATAGTCATCCCCTTTGGCAAAAACAAAGTGCCCACAAATTACCACATAGGTGGTAATCCATTAAGTACAGAAGAAGTAATTAGGGACCTGGGGACCCAAGTTGATAGCAATCTCTCATTTGACAACCACGTGGCCAAAGTGGTTAGAAAAGCATTTTATATAGCCCACCTAATCATGAAGGGATTTACATCTAGATCAGGGGAGGTCATCGTGCCTCTTTACTCATCCCTCATCAGGCCCATAATTGAGTATAATGCCCCTTTTGGGATGTACCTTACCAGACACCTGCAGCAACTGGAAAGACCCCAGACAGATGCCATATGCTGCCCGGTTAAAGAAACTCCAGCTCTACTCAGTGGCATACTGCCTGTTCAGAGGCGATCTGTGCCTGACGTATAAAGCCATGTCCAACCTGGAATTAATGGACATGCTGCACCTCAGAAAATCCAAATCCTATCGAGCTACACGCTCAAGAGACTTGAACATGAGCACTGAAATAAATAGGACATGCTGGAGGGACAGATTCATAACCCAGAGGCTCCCTTCACTCTGGAATCAAATCCCAGTCCAGGTTAGGCAGAGTCCCTCATTGACTCTCTTCAAGAGGAATCTTGATGAGTGGATGGGAGATCGTAGGTTTACCCTGGGTATCACTTCTGTGTCACTGTTAGACAGAGGCACAGTATACTAACCTCAAAAAAGGGCATAGCAAAATTAATTTAAAATGGGTGGCGAAAGCCAAACACATTCTGGCTAGGCTTATAAATGCCCTAGGGCAGATAGCCTAGTATGAACCTATGAACCTATGAACTTCTCTGATAGCTCCCTACTTTAACTCCATTTCCTAATCTCTCCCCAGCTGCAAAATCTCTTTCCATTCTCTTAGTCATTTGGCCATATTTAAAATGCTTAAGATTTTTACCACTGGTTATCACTACTGGTTGTACTTTCCTAGATGTTCAATATCCTATGATTATTGTTTAATATTCAATGTATGATTTTTTTATCTGACTTTATTTATCCTGTATGTTGATTCTACTATTTGTTACTGCAGTTCATGTGATAATATAATGTTATGTAGTTTATTAATTGAATTATGTATGTTGGAGCTTTTCTACCCAGGTCTCCACTGAAAACAGAACTCATGCCCAGTTGGACTTTCCCTTAAACAAATGCCAAATAAAATGAAATAAAATAAAATAAATAAATAAAAAACACTTTTAAAAGTTGAAGATGGGCATACAATATCCAAGCCAGCATAAAGTGATAATACTTCATCAGCTAACTAGCGCAGTGGTGCAGTGGTTAGTGTTGCTGCCTCACGCAAAGAGGTTCTCTGGTTTGATTCTTAGCTGGGGTGCCTTCTGTGCAGAGTCTGCATTTTCTGCCTGAGTTCATGTGGGTTTCCGCCCACATCCCAAAGACATGTGTCTGGGTTTCTCCCCAAGCCTCTGCTGAAAATAGGCTCTGTCCCAGTTGGACTTTCCTGGTTAACAAATGTAAAATAAATATAGTTATAGATGAAATATATTTAAACCAAAATAATACATGATTAGTATTAGTATAGAGCTATCAATAAAGATGATTTGAAAAAGAATACGAACACAATATTTTGAATCTTTATCAACAAAAACTTGCTGTCTAAAAATACAAAATTACTGTTTCAATGCAGTATTATTTAAATATTTATACTGCTCCTATCTGCAGGAATTTGTAATCTAGTAACTGGAAAGGTACTTTTCAAATAATAACTATCATAAAAATTAACTTTATGTCCAATAGAACTCTGCAAGTTGAACACGACTGTATCAGTTTCAAAGCATCATGTATAACTAGTTTTACCACAACATTTAACATAGCTTTGAATTGAAAGCAAACACGAACATATTTTAGAAACTTTGCTAAATACAATTTGTTTCAGCAAAGCTATCTGAATAACAGTGACTCAGAATTATAAACAAGTAATCAATTGCAAAATAATACATGTACAATATAATGAATATTATATCTATCTTAGTGTCCTGACCCCAGAACGTATTCAAAGTGTCTGCTATCTGAAAGAGTCTTTTCTCTTTAAGGGCTTTAATATAATATTATATCCAGTTCAGGATAGTTATCAGAGGTTAACAGAAATGACGACTGCAAAATCATCCACTCTGAATGCTGCACTGAGCATTATTTGTCCAACAATGGAATTCTTTACTTCAGTATTGCCATTTTAATTTGTGTTAACCTGAATTTCACATACAAGAGTCATTGCATAAGCTAAATTGTCACTGTTGTGCAGCCCTCCTTTGACTTCAGTACAAAATAATGTGATGCACTTGGCCAAATTCTCTGAATTTTTTTTATTTTAGGCATGGCTACATTCCTTGTAAATAACTTAATGCTAACCAAATTTCTCAAACATATTGTTACTGCATTCTCAAAATGCTGTACTTTTACCCTGTATATATTTGTATTGTATATTTCTTTCTGTTTTGTACTGTTAAGTATCTTGCAACTTGAATTGTTAGTTTTTTTCTTATTTTTTAATTGCTTTCCTGGAGCTTTTCTCCTTGGGTCTTCACTGAAAAAGGGTTGTTTGGACCCAGACGGACTAACCCAGTTAACAAATATAAAACTAAATAAATAAATTAAGGAATGTTTTCTATCAAGTCCATGTCCAGTCTTGTGGTCAAATGGAATTCCTCTTATCATGGCACCACCCAATGTATGTATTACAGCTCTCACCTTCCACTATAGATGGGCAGATTTTTCTCCTTGGTTTGGCTTCTGCATCCGTTCTTCTCCCAGTTTAAGCATGTTAAAACATTCAGTCCCTTTACCTTGTTCCACTGCCATAAATTCATCACTCTCAAAATCCAATGATTGTAGCAGCCCACATAGCCTGTCCATCCCCAAATGAGCTGAGTTAAACAATTACAGCTTTTTTTTGAAAATGCACCCCCAAGATTACTCATAACAGGAACTTAAATCTTTAGCCTGTACCCTGAACAAATTTCCTGGAAGTTGAAAAACCTGTGCTCACTACTAAATGATAACCTCAAAGAAATCATGATCCACAAACACATACCGTCCATCCACCATTTCCCTTTGCCAGGCTGCCAGTGCTGTGATATGACCGAGTTCTTATACCGAGTCACAAATTGTATCAAAATAACTCCCAGCCAGCCATATCTTCGATCAGCCAGTTAGTGTCAGTCTGTAGACCTTGTCAGTACCTGGTGATATCTTAGAAAATCAAGTCCACTGCACCTTTTTTCACAAATTCCAAGCACTATAATCCTTCTCCACCTTCTAAAGTCCTACACCTTTTTGTTTTCTCCTGCATTGTAACTGACTTCTGTTCATTATAGAATATTTGTCTTTATTTATTTTATTTATTAGCATTTATTTGGGGTGGTCCAACTGGGCACAGGGCTCCTTTTTAGGGGAGGCCTGGAGAGAAGAGGTTCACACAAAAAGACAGCATTAAGTTTATAAAAGGTTATTAAGGTTTATATGGTTAGAGAGAGAAGTACAAGTCCAACAAAAACATTACTAACAGTTGTCAGTTAATGGTCAGCAGACAAAAGGTGCACGATACAGAAACGTGTAGGTAGTTTAACTATTAAACCAAAAGAGAAAGAATATAATGTCTTGAAGATTAACAGCCTCTGAGTAGAGCTGTTACAGGACAGAAATGCTTTCTTTTCATAGCACATATTACAGACATAATTAAATATTTTAAATATTCAACAACAAGAAAGAAAAAGTAAATCCTCTCTCCTTGTTCAAAGATACAGAGAGCTCAGAAACCTGACCAAAAAACTAGTTAACAAAGATAAGAAAGCTTTCTTCTGCTCTAGCCAATATAGCCCACATAAAAATCCAAAGTAATTATGAGGTACCATCAATAACCGGCTTCACTCTAGCAACCAATCTATCCCAACCCCTTCCCACAAAACACTGCTACTGAAACTGCCACTCTCCTTAACAATTATTTCATAGAAACGATCCAAAAACTTACACAAGATAGTACTTCTAACTCAACCCCTCCATCACCCCATAACAAAACCCTCCCCAATGCTTTCACTTTCCAAACAGTTCCCACCTCCATTATTAAATCTCTCCTAAATAAACTAAAGCCTTGCTCCCTCTCTGCTGACCAACTACCCCCCTACTTTCTTAAAGTTGTTGCACAGTCCATTGCATATCCTGTCTCTATACTTATCAATCGTTCCATTTCTGAAGCCCATGTCCCAGACATATGGAAATCCTTTTATACAATCCCTCTTCACGAAGGTGGAAACTGTTGATCCTTCTAACTTCAGACCCATTGCTATCCTGTCCCCCTATCCAAAATCCTGGAAAAGTGCATCCATACTCAGTTACTCAAACACATTCTTGACAGCAACATCCTAACACCCACCCAACATGGCTTTAAACTCCACCATAGTACAGCCACTGAATTATTCTCTTTCACCCAAACAGTAGATGAAGCCCGCAACAATAACTTGCTTGTCTCCTGTTTATTCCTTAATCTGTCTAAGCCCTTTGATACTGTCTCCTAGTCTAAACTTCTGACTAAACTCTCTGATCTTCATCTCTCTACCTCTGCTGTTAACTGGTTTTCTAGCTACCTTTCCAACAGGCAGCAGTCCATTAACTGGAAAACTGTCCTCTCCCCTTTCCTCCCACTAAATACTGGCATCCCTAAAGGATCTCTCTTTGGCCCCCTGCTGTTATATATTTTCACTAACAAACTTAACTCTGCTACTAATCTCTCAACACTTCTACAATGTGCCGACAATTCCACTCTCATTACCTCTGTCCACAGCATTCCTGACCTTCAAGCTCTCACTCAACACGCCTTCTCCTCTGTTGAAACCTGACTTTCTGATAATCAGCTCATACGAAATCCAAAAAAAAAAACTGAACTCCTTCTCTTCCTTCCTAAAACACTTGCTCTGCACAAACCCTTCTTCTCTATCACTTCCCTCAATAACACCACTATAAAACCTGAATCCCACGCCAAACTACTTGGAGTAATTATTGATGATGAACTACAATTTGATATATATATATATATATATATATATATATATGTATATATCCAACAATGTCAGGGGCGCCGGAACCACAGAGCGAGGGGGAGGGAGTGCCCCCCCCCCCCACTTTTACAGCTGTAAGACCTATAGGCGGACCCATGAATGCAACATAAATTCAAATGCAAAATTGCACGGAACCTGCTGCTGCATTCCTGATCAGACCCATGCATGCAACGTAAATTCAAACACAAAAGTGCACAGAACCTGAGTCACAGTAAGGAAAGATTTTATGCATTTCCCTATGCAGGCTGAGGTAAGGGGAGATTTTATCTGTTTCCCCCAAGGCTGTACTCTATTTCATGTAGGCTGAGGAGGTCCATTTATGCTGTTATGCAGGCTGAGCAGGTCTGTGTAAGGAGAGATTTTCATGTATTTCCCCAAGGCAGACTGAGCAGGTCTGTGTAACAGGCTCCGTTTATGTTTGGAGAGATTTTATCTGTTTCCCGCAAGGCTGTGCTGAATATGCCCTGTTTTATGCTACAAGCTGAGGTCTGTTTTATGCAAGTAAGCTGAGGCTCTGTATATGTTTGGAGAGATTTTATCTGTTTCCCCTAAGGCTGTGCTGAGTGTGCTGTGTTTTATGCAAGTAAGCTGCAGTCTGTTTTATTATGCAAGTAAGCTGAGGTCTGTTTTATGCAAGGTGTGTGTTTTATTATGCAAGGAAGCTGAGGTCCATTTTATGCAAGGTGTGTGTTTTATTATGTAAGTAATTTGAGGTCCGTTTTATGCAAGGTGTGTGTGTTTTATTATGCAAGTAAGCTGAGGTCCGTTTTATGGAAGGCGTGTGTGTGTGTGTGTGTGTGTTTTATTATGCAACTTTTATGCAAGGTGTGTGTGTTTTATTATGCAAGTAAGCTGAGGTCTGTTTTATGCAAGGTGTGCGTGTGTGTTTTATTATGCAAGAAAGCTGAGGTCCATTTTATGCAAGGTGTGTGTGCTTTATTATGCAAGTAAGCTGAGGTCCATTTTATGCAAGGTATGTGCATGTGTGTGTGTGTTTTATTATGCAAGTAAGCTGAGGTCCGTTTTATGCAAGGTGTGTGAAGTCCATTTTATGCAAGGTATATGTTTTATTATGCAAGTAAGCTGATCAGTTTTATGCAAGGTGTTTTTTATTATGCAAGTAAGCTGAGGTCTGTTTTATGCAAGGTGTGCGTGTGTGTTTTATTATGCAAGAAAGCTTAGGTCCGTTTTATGCAAGGTGTGTGTGCTTTATTATGCAAGTAAGCTGAGGTCCATTTTATGCAAGGTATGTGCATGTGTGTGTGTGTTTTATTATGCAAGTAAGCTGAGGTCCGTTTTATGCAAGGTGTGTGAAGTCCATTTTATGCAAGGTATATGTTTTATTATGCAAGTAAGCTGATCAGTTTTATGCAAGGTGTTTTTTATTATGCAAGTAAGCTGAGGTCTGTTTTATGCAAGGTGTGCATGTCTGTTTTATTATGCAAGTATGCTGAGGTCCGTTTTATGCAAGGTGTGTGTGTGTTTTATTATGCAAGTAA
>NC_056746.1:138617735-138630235 GCF_019279795.1 Protopterus annectens
GAATACTGGGAACATATAAACAGTACTAAAATTGCTCTTGTATAAATTGAGACAGTTGATAGAATAACAGTTCTTACTTTAGCATGCATTTTCTGAAGGTTATGAAGTCTGAAACTCAGTGTATCATTATTTAGTGACTTAATTTCTAAATGATTTGCCAGAAAACTACAAATTTTATGAAGAACAAACCAAAAATAAGAAGCAAAAATCTATTCATTCTTTGAAAATCTGGACAGTTGGGAGGTATAGTTCAGCTGGGCCTGTCTGAGTTTGCTGCCCTTCCCCCCCTGACAAAATCACGGTTGAAGAGCCTCTGCAGCCATTCCTATGAACCATTACTTGGCTATTTCACTCCATTTGCCATAAACACTAATGTGCATACTGCTTTACTTGTATGATGAGTTGGACTTCATTTGAAAGTTTTATTTTGTATTTTACAGCACAAACACTAAGTCATCTACTAAACAAAGCAATGCAGTCTCACAATGAAAACTTAGCATTAAAACTTCTCTGCTCTTGAAACTCACATTTATTGAAACAGCATTGAAACCCACATTCAAAGAAAATACATTTTGCCAGTGGTAGATAAAGATTAATTTTGGGCTGTTTTCAAATCATAGGCCCCTTGCATATGAAACATACATGTGCTCTTTGATACACCTTCCTCATTGTACTAAATTATATTCATTGTACAATATATTACAGTTGTTAGAGGGCGTTTTAGATTTGTTTTGAACATTTTTCCAGTAAACAATGAAACAAAATGCATGCACCCATAATGACAAAACTGCCCAGTTCAGAACATTTATCATAAAAGTCTACTCAGACTTCCGCAGTCCACCATTATCAGTAAATATGCACAATTCTACAGTCCACCATTATCAGTAAATATGCACAATTCTACAGTCCATTATCAGTAAATATGCACTATTCTACAGTCCATTATCAGTAAATATGCACTATTCTACAGTCCATTATCAGTAAATATGCACTATCTCTGAAGAAGTAAAAGTCATCTAAATAATTCCACATTAAAGAAATCTGTAACTAATGAAGAGGTTGCTGCTAGCAAATACCTTTATATTTCATGGTTTCATCGAAAAATAGTGTCTGTTGCCCCTCAGGAATAAATTGCCTATATTACATTAAAAAAATGATAAGCTAGTAATATTCCAAGAGGAAATGGATGGCAAACTGATAACGAACTCATAGTTAGTATCTTCACCAAGGAGAACATTCTCAGTACAGCAGCATCCACCCCTTGTGGGAGTAGAACCCACAGCCTTCTGCATCAAAGACAAGTACACAACTTGTTGTGCTATTAACAAGGCAAACCAACTTCACTTAAGCAGCACTAAACTTCTGTTCGCCTGCACTCTCAGCTCCTTGTAAAATCTACTCAATACTCAACTTTGCAGCACAGGAAAACTGGAAAAAGCCAAAATGTATTGGGGGGGGGGGAGGGCGTCAAAAGCCCAAAAACAAGGGACACAAACATTGCTTGTATAATCTTGGAAAGTTACTAGAACCATACATTTTACTGCCAAGCTCCCTGTGCAAAACAGAGCAACATACCACTATGCCAAATCAGCTGCTTTGTAAAAGAGGAAGACTGAAACTTAAATGGCTATCATTTAGTGAATTCAGTTCTCACCATAACTGTCAACCTCTTAGTACAAAACACCTGGACAAACCCAGTAATGAGGGAATACAGCCCTCAAACATTCAGTGAATTCAGTTCTTGCCTTAGCTGTCAACTTTAGCATAAAAGACCTGGACGAAGCCAATAATGAGGGAATGCAGTCCCAAAAATAGGGACAAATTTAAAATATTCATCTTATAAACTTAGAAAATTGCTAGAATAAAAGGTTGTGTTACTATGTATTTTCTGAAGAACATGAAGTCTGAAATTCAAATGCCTGTCAATTTTACTACTGACAGAATAAAAACAATTTTCAGCAGAGACCCAGGGAGAAATACTGCAGACACGTCTTTGTAAAATGACAGGGCACCAGAGCAAATCCACACAAACACAGGGAGGAGATGCAGACTCCACACAGAAGGCTCCCCAGCCAAGAATCAAACCAGAAAACCTATAGCTGTGAGGCAACAATACTACCACTGCACCATCAAATATGCAAAGACTTAAACATTCAGAAACCTGAAGTCTGAAATTCAAATGCCTGTCAATTTTATTTAACATTTGTTAATCAGGACAGTCTGACTTGGAACAAAAAAAAATTCAGCAGAGGCCCAGGAAGAAATAATGCAGACATGTCTTTGTAACATGGGAGGACACAAAAGCAAACCCACACAAACACAGGGAGAAGATAAAGACCCCACAAAGAAGGCACCCCAGCCAAGAAGCAAACTTGAGAACCTGCAGCTGTGAGGCAACAATGCTACAACTGCCCCATCAAATATCAAGCGTTACAACATTTACAAACCACAGATATTATGAGGAACAGATCAGATCAAACATGAGGCAAAAATCTGCAGTTTTTTTTTCACAAATGATGGTGGGTAGGGAATTAAGGTCTTTAGAACCTGCATACAAGGTACAGGATTCAAGCCTGAGGTATTCCCTCCCACACACAAACACCTGTAGTAGCAAACCACAAAAACTAAATATACTGCATTGGGTGCCAAACAGTTGTCATGAGAGTCCAATCAAGACAAAATGAAGTGTAGAAGAATAAAAATATTTCAATGCATTGGCTGCATGACAGCTTAATATCTAGATGGAAACAAAAAAGTTTGTGAGGCATGAAGAAATAAATTACTTTTTTTTAAATACATTAATGGAATGCCAGTCAAAATCAAGTATAAGAAAAACAAGCAGCACTCAACTCAAACCACTTCTTGCACTGCAGTTCTAATAATTTATATTCAGCTTTATTAAAGTAACATGCTGAAAGTAGAAATCTCTGATGCCCCCACTTGTAAAAATGTTCCTTATCCAAAAAAAGACCTGCTGCCTAACAACAACTTGTTTCATGGGGAAAACATGATCAAAGTAAAAAATGAAAAGCAAACACGAAATAAGCTCAAGATACATTGCTTAAAAGGATTACTGTACAGGTTATAGACCACACGATTGGCATTCGGTTTATGGTTAAAGCCTGCAGAGATGACTGTAAGTCTCCAAGTGTAATGAGACTCTTAAAATAATGTAATTCTGTCCTTTATTACAAATACTGGCATATGCATTTCAATACCCAAGGCTTATACATTATCTAGTTAAGTATTCTCTACATGGCAACATAAAGGCTTTCAATGCTGGCAATTCTTTAACAGTATGCTTATTAAAGCTTACTTGCATCTTGCAATCTCAGCCAAGCTTACCTGATGGTCATTAAAGTATTGCTACTTAAACACAGAGCAACATGCACTTTGAGTAATAAGCATAAATCAACAGTACAAAAATATGACAGAAACCAGACCATTCTGCAAAAATCAAGGACAGATGAAAAGCCACTCTAGTACTTGTGTCCACCTTGGATGGGTGGGATTCTCTGCACATTTACACTGCATAACTACTCCTTGCCTTGCTTCGACACATCCAGAGTCACTACATGGGGTAGTGGGGTGTAACAAGTATGTCACAGTTTGAAATGTCTCTGGCTGACTTGTGATGGCCCTGACACATTTGTCATACCTCTCAACCTCAGAGCAAGAAATCTGGACAAAGCCATACAAAGAAATGGGACAAAGGCCCAAAAATAAGGACAATTTTTAAAATATTGTTCTTATAACCTTAGAAAGCTAATAGAGGTCTTGCATTAGTATGAATTTTCTGAATGGTATGAAATCTGAAACTCAAATGTCTGTCATTATTTTCTAACTTCAGTCTTTAATTATTTGTCACTAATTTGCCAAAAAAACACAATTTTATGAAAAATGGACCAAAAAATGTGATGTAAAAATATAAAATAGCAACACAATACAGCTGGGAACCTGTCAAAGAAGGGACACTTTAATATTAGTACTGCTAACTTGAGCAGCTGACAAAATAAAATAATCTACATGCATTTCTGAAATAAAAGTAATCTGATTATTACAGTTATTTCTTAATTATAAACCCTCCATGTTTTCTTCCGAAATTGCTATTTTGCGGAGGGATCATTAGGGGAAGAGCAACATTTTGAGTCAAAATCAGGGACAGGACAAGGCCAGATATATTGGGGGAACATATAAACAGTACTAAAAATTTCTCTTGTATAAACTGGGACATAAATCTGGACAAGGCCAAATATATTTGGGGGGGGGACATATAAACAGTACTAAAAATGCTCTTCTATAAACTGGGACAGTTAATAGAACAGGTCTTACTTTAGCATGCATTTTTCTGAAGATTATGAAGTCTGAAACTAGGTGTGTCATTATTTAGTGACTTAATTCCTAAATGATTTGCCAGAAAACCACAAATTTTTATGAGGAACAAATCAAAAATAAGAAGCAAAACATCTATTCATTCTTTGAAAATCTGGACAGTTGGGAGGTTTGGTTCAGCTGGGGCTGTCTAAGTTTGCTGCCCTTCCCCCTCACAAAACCCTGGTCGAATGGAGCCTCCCTGCAGCCATTCCAATGATCCATTAATTTGCTATTTCACTCCATTTACCATAAACACTAATGTGCATACTGATTTACTTCTATGATGATTTGAACTTCATTTGAAAGTTTTATTTTTGCATTTTACAGCACAAACACTAAGACATAACAAACTTGGCATTAAACCTTCTCTGCCCTTGAAACTCACATTCACTGAAACAACATTAAAATCCATGTTAGAATATAAATAAAAATGCTGGTTACTGCCACAGCACGCTTGCTTATAAACAGATAAATAAATAGGTAAATAACTCAGGCAAGCGTCGACAGAGTGAGAAATAACATCCAATGTGTAGAAAATCCAAGCAATCCAGTCTTCTGAAACAGATAAATCAGTTTATTGCACAGATGAACCACGATAAGCGCTTTCACTAACTAGTAGCTTCTTCAGATCACAAACAAGAGGCACAATAGCCATGTGCTTTAAATATCTGCATGTTAATTAATCAACCAACTTTTAAAGCAGAAGCGCCATAAACGAAACTTGAAAACTAAATATATAAACATAATATCATTGACATCTAAAATAGACAATAGTGTATACATATTCTATTGAAAATTAAAAATTTAAAAATAACTTCATTCCATAAAGAATGTAAAAACATATTATAAGCAGCATACTATCAAGTATAAAGGTATATGCAGCCTAATACATAAATGCATGTGATAGTCATATTAAATAAAACCTTAATACATGCAAGTAGTAATACAAGGCAACTTATAAACTAAGCAAGATAGATACCATCTTTATTGGGAATGAACATCTCCCATTCAGGACAAGATCAATTAAGTAATGAGATGACAACAAGGGTTGTTAATAACTATAAAAAGGCTTACATCATTGAATTTGGACCTTTTACTAATACAATTAAAGACATCATAATAAACAATTGGCACATATTAACAACTGAACAGGAGATTTTGGAGAAGGTGGGTAGTAAACCAATATTTGTTAATAGGATGGGAAGGAATTTAAAGCATTTACTAGAATTACCCAAACATGGAATGAATGAATTTAATATGCATACCAGCAAATGTGGGGCATGCAACCAGTGCAGTTATATTAATGAAAATAGCCCTATTAAATTATTGAATGCAAATGGCACTAGGATATTTACATCCAAAGGGAACTGCCAAACTAAGATGCTGGTATATATTGCTACTTGTACGGCCTGTCCTGCATATTACATCGGGAAGACCGAGAGGCATTTTAAACAAAGAATTTATTCCCATATTTACTGCATTAGAAGGCGAGACAACAAAAATGCTTTAGCCAGACATATTATTGACAAAGGGACTGAGCACACCTTTAAGTTTTCCATTATAGAGACTATAAAGAACAATCCAAGAGGGGGTAACATCAGGAACTACCTTGCCTATAGGGAATTGTATTGGCAGCTGTACACAGATGCCACTTTCCCACCAGCTTTAAATGATTAAATGATTATATGTCTATAAAAGCCCTATTGATGTTAAATGAAAGAAACTGATTTACACACTAGGTATCTGATGAATGTAGTAAGCAGCCCATTTTTTATACCTATGGTATATAATTGAAACACAATACATATTTTTTGAGGTTCATTGTTTAAACTGTCTTGACAGTTTCATACTATTATATTTAAATATATTTAAATGAAGTTTGTACAGTGCCTTAAACAATAATGGAATATGTTTAGACAAAAATTAGTCTAACAATAAGTATTAAGGCAAATGGAGTAGACCATTTGGGTTTGTTTTTTAACATACTTTTAAGATGTTCATATCACTTTAATTTGAAATTTTTAAATAGCGCTTTTTGGCGCCAATTTCAACTATATATGTTTGTAAATGACTAATTTTACTTGTTCTGAGGAAGCTCGCTGTGGTTGCGAGTGAAAGCGCTAAACCAGGATTATTGTACAACATTAAATTTGTTCTTTTTACTATCCGGTGGATTTATTTTGCTGATAGCTGTTTTTGTATTGACATCAGTTGCTGTGTGGAAGGAACTGTTTGGGGAGGTGTTTTTTCTTCTGTGCTTCAAGTTTGACCCAAACAGCTCAACGTTCTTTTTCCTGTTTCAGAAGACTGGATTGCTTGGATTTTCTACACATTGGATGTTATTTCTCACTCTGTCGACGCTTGCCTGAGTTATTTACCTAACATTAAAATCCACATTCAAAGAAAATACATTTTACTCGTGGCAGATAAAAATTAATTCTGGGCTGTTTTCAAATCATAGGCCCCTTGCATATGAAACATACATGTGCTCTTTGATACACCTTCCTATTGCTTTGAACATTTTTCCAGTAAACAATGAAACAAACCTGTCCATTTCAGAACATTTCCATCATAAAAGTCTACTCAAACTTCTACAGTCCACTATTATCAGTAAATATGCACAATTCTACAGTCCACCATTATCAGTAAATATGCACAATCTCTGAAGTAGTAAAAAAGTCATCTAAATAATTCCATGTTAAATAAATCTGTAATGAAGAGGTTGGTTCTATCAATCACCTTTACATTTCATGGTTTCATCGAACAATAAAGTGTCTGATGCCCCTGTGGAATAAATTGCCTAAATTACATTAAAAATAAGCTAGTAATATTGCAATAGGAAATGGATGGCAAACTGATAACAGGCTCATAATTAGTATCTTAACTTTCAGCGTTCACCCCTTATGGGAGTAGAACCAACAACCTTCTGCATCAAAAGCAAGCACACAGCCTGTTGTGCTATTAGCACTAAACTTCTCTGCCCCTGCAGCTCTCAGCTCCTTGTAAAATCTGCTCAATACTCAACTGCATCTCAACTTCGCAGCACAAGAAGTCTGGAAAAAGCAAAATTTATTGGGGTGGGTCAAAAGGGCAAAAACCAGGGACACATTAAACATTGCTTGTATAATCTTGGAAAGCTGCTGGAATAAAATGCTGTGTTACCACGGTACCACCATACATTTTACTGCCAAAGTCCCTGTGCAAAAAAGAGTCAGAACATACCACTATGCCAAATCACCTGCTTTGTGAAAGAAAAATGCTGTGTTACCATCGTACATTTTACAGACAAGGTCCCTGTGCAAAACAGTCAAGAGCAACATACCACTACGCCAAATCAGCTGTTTTGTGAATGAGAGGAAGACTGAAACTTAAATGGCTATCATTTAATTAATTCAGTTCTCACCATAGCTGTCAACCCCTTAGCACAAAACACCTGGACAAACCCAGTAATGAGGGAATACAGCCCTCAAACATATTCAGTGAATTCAGTTCTTGCCATAGCTGTCAACCTTAGCACAAAAACCTGGACAAAGCCACTAACAGGGTATTACAGTCCCAAAAATAAGGAAAAATTTCAAATAGTCATCTTATAAACATAAAAAATTGCTATAATAAAAGGTTGTGTTACTATATATTTATTGCTAGAATAAAAAGTTGTTTTACTATGTATTTTCTGAAGACTATGAAGTCTGAAATTCAAATGCCTGTCAATTTTACTTCTGATGGAACAAAAACAATTTTCAGCAGAGGCCCAGGGAGAAATACTGTAGACACGTCTTTGTAAAATGGCAGGATACCAGAGCAAATCTACACAAACACAGAGATAAGATGGAGACTCACAAAGAAGGCACCACAGCCAAGAATCAAACCACAAATCCTGTAGCTATGAGGCAACAATACTGCCACTGCACCATCAAATATGTAAGAAATTAAACATTCAGAAACCTGAAGTCTGAAATTCAAATGCCTGTCAATTTTATTTAACATTTGTTAATCAGGACAGTCTGACTTGGAACAAAAAAACAATTTTCAGCAGAGGCCCAGGAAGAAATAATGCAGACATGTTTTCGTAACATGGGAGGACACAAAAGTAAACCCACACAAACACAGGGAGAAGATATGTAACAGACCCACAAAGAAGGAACCCCAGCCAAGAATCAAACCTGAGAACCTGCAGCTGTGAGGCAACAATGCTACTACTACACCATCAAATATCAAGCAAACAGACCCCACAAAGAAGGAACCCCCAACACTGCTACTACTACACCATCAAATAACAAGCAAATGACCCAACAAAGAAGGAACCCCAGCCAAGAATCAAACCTGAGAACCTGCAGCTGTGAGGCAACAATGCTACTACTACACCATCAAATATCAAGCAAACAGACCCCACAAAGAAGGAACCCCCAACACTGCTACTACTACACCATCAAATATCAAGCAAACGACCCAACAAAGAAGGAACCCCAGCCAAGAATCAAACCTGAGAACCTGCAGCTTTGAGGCAACAATGCTACTACTACACCATCAAATATCAAGCATTGCAACATTTACAAACCACAGATATTATGAGGAACAGCTCAGATCAAATATGAGGCAAAAATCTGCAATTTTTTTACAAATGGTGGTGGGTAAGGAACTCAAGTCTTTAACACCTGCATACAGGGTACAGGGTTCAAGCCTGAGGTATTCCCTACCACACCACCATGAGCACCTGGGGCATTTACACACACACACACACACAAGTCCATTCACATAGGCTTCCCTACCATTCTACACAATAAACACACACCAGTCCATTCAAATAGGCATACATTCATTCACACACTTCCCTACCATTGTAAACATAATTAACACATTTACCTGTCCTTGCTGCCCATTCTCCATAACATAATCTGACTGCTGCTGTTGCAGTCTGGCCCTGACGTGTTTTCCCAGTGAGTCTGTGCACTTTAAAAGTGCACAGACGTCTCCTATGTTTCCCTACCTGGAGCATGCGCAGTAGTCTGGACTACTGCGCACGCGCGAAGTCTGTTAATTTAAAACATTTTTTTTTCTTTTTTTTTTTTTTGTTGAGGGGGCTGCAGTCCGGCAGTCCGATAGCATGGGCCGCCCCTGTGTGATTGTGTGCGTGTGTATCTGTGTGTGTGTTTGTGTGTGCGCACGTGCATGTGCGCACGTGTGTGTGTGTGTTTTTTATGCAAGTAAGCTGAGGTCCATTTTATGTACTGTGTGTGTTTTATTATGTAGGTAAGCTGAGGAACATTCTATGCAAGGTGGGTGTTTTATTATGCAAGTAAGCTGATCCATTTTATGCAAGGTAAGTTTTTTGTTATGCCAGTAAGCTGAGGTCTGTTTTATGCAAGGTGTGCGTGTGTGTTTTATTATGCAAGTAAGCTGAGGTCCGTTTTATGCAAGGTGTGTGTGTGTGTGTGTGTGTGTGTGTGTGTGTGTGTGTGTGTGTGTGTGTGTGTTTTATTATGCAAGTAAGCTGAGATCTGTTTTATGCAAGGTATGTGTGTTTTTATGCAAGTAAGCTGAGGTCTGTTTTATGCAACATGTGCTTGTGTGGGTTTTATTATGCTAGCAAGCTGAGGTCTGTTTTATGCAAGGTGTGTGTATTATTATGCAAGTAAGGTGATCCGTTTTATGCAATGTGTGTGTTTTATTATGCAGGTAAGCTGAGGTCTGTTTTATGCAAGGTGTGCATGTGGGTTTTATTATGCAAGTAAGCTGAGGTCCATTTTTTGCATGGTGTGTGTGTATGTTTTATTATGCAAGTAAGCTGAGGTCCATTTTATGCAAGGTGTGTGTGTGTGTGTTTTATTATGCAAGTAAGCTGAGGTCTGTTTTATGCAAAGTATGTGTTTTATTATGCAAGTAAGCTGAGGTCCGTTTTATGCAAGGTGTGTGTATGTGTTTTATTATACAAGTAAGCTGAGATCCGTTTTATGCAAGGTGTGTGTTTTATTATGCAAGTAAGGTGGGACTGTTTTATGCAAGGTGTGTGTGTGTGTGTGTGTGTGTGTGTGTGTGTGTGTGTGTGTGTGTGTGTGTGTTATGCAAGTAAGCTGAGGTCCATTTTATGCACGGTGTGTGTTTTATTATGTAGGTATGCTGTGGAACATTCTATGCAAGGTGCGTAAGCTGTGGTCCATTTTATGCATGGTGTGTGTTTTATTATGTAGGTATGCTATGGAACATTCTATGCAAGGTACGTGTTTTGTTATGCCAGTAAGCTGAGGTCTGTTTTATGCAAGGTGTGTGTGTTTTATTATGCAAGTAAGCTGAGGTCCGTTTTATGCAAGGTGTGTGTGTGTGTGTGTGTGTGTGTGTGTGTGTGTGTGTGTGTGTGTGTGTGTGTGTGTGTGTGTGTGTGTGTGTGTGTGTGTGTGTGTGTGTGTGTGTGTGTGTGTGTGTGTGTGTGTGTGTGTGTGTGTGTGTGTGTGTTTTATTATGCAAGTAAGCTGAGATCCGTTTTATGCCAGGTGTGTGTTTTTTAATGCAAGTAAGCTGAGGTCTGTTTTATGCAACATGTGCTTGTGTGTGTTTTATTATGCAAGTAAGCTGAGGTCTGTTTTATGCAAGGTGTGTGTATTATTATGCAAGTAAGGTCATCCGTTTTATGCAAGGTGTGTGTTTTATTATGCAGGCAAGCTGAGGTCTGTTTTATGCAAGGTGTGCATGTGGGTTTTATTATGCAAGTAAGCTGAGGTCCATTTTTTGCATGGTGTGTGTGTATGTTTTATTATGCAAGTAAGCTGAGGTCCGTTTTATGCAAGGTGTGTGTGTGTGTGTTTTATTATGCAAGTAAGCTGAGGTCTGTTTTATGCAAAGTATGTGTTTTATTATGCAAGTAAGCTGAGGTCCGTTTTATGCAAGGTGTGTGTATGTGTTTTATTATACAAGTAAGCTGAGGTCCGTTTTATGCAAGGTGTGTGTTTTATTATGCAAGTAAGGTGGGACTGTTTTATGCAAGGTGTGTGTGTGTGTGTGTGTGTGTGTGTGTGTGTGTGTGTGTGTGTGTGTGTGTGTGTGTGTGTGTTATGCAAGTAAGCTGAGGTCCATTTTATGCACGGTGTGTGTTTTATTATGTAGGTATGCTATGGAACATTCTATGCAAGGTGCGTAAGCTGTGGTCCATTTTATGCACGGTGTGTGTTTTATTATGTAGGTATGCTGTGGAACATTCTATGCAAGGTGCATGTTTTATTATGCCAGTAAGCTGAGGTCTGTTTTATGCAAGGTGTGCTTGTGTGTTTTATTATGCAAGTAAGCTGAGGTCCATTTTATGCAAGGTGTGTGTGTGCATGTGTGTGCATGTGTGTTTTATTATGCAAGTAAGCTGAGGTCTGATTTATGCAAGGTATGTGTGTTTTATTATGCATGAAAGCTGAGGTCTGTTTTATGCAAGGTGTGTGTATTTGTTTTATTATGCAAGTAAGCTGAGGTCAGTTTTATGCAAAGTGTGTGTTTTATTATGCAAATATGCTGAGGACTGTTTTATGCAAGTCGTGTGTGTGTGTGTGTGTGTGTGTGTGTGTGTGTGTGTGTGTGTGTGTGTGTGTGTGTGTGTGTGTGTGTGTTATTATGTAAGTAAGCTGATGTCTGTTTTATGCGAAATATGTGTGTTTTATTGTGCAAGTAAGCTGAGGTCTGTTTTATGCAAGATGTGTTTTATTATGCAAGTAAGCTGAGGTCTGTTTTATGCAAAGTGTGTGTGTGTTTCATTATGCAAGTAAGCTGAGGTGTATTTTGTGGAAGGGGCATGTGTGTGCTTCATTATGCAGATAAGCGGAGGTAGATTTTAATTATGCAAGTAAGCTGAGGTCTGTTTTATGCAAGGTGCGCCTGTGTGTTTTATTATGCAAGTAAGCCGAGGTCCGTTTTATGCAAGGTGTGTGTGTGTTTTATTATGCAAGTAAGCTGAGGTCTGTTTTATGCAAAATTTGTGGGTTTTATTATGCAAGTAAGCTGAGGTCCGTTTTATGCAAGGTGTGTGTGTGTGTGTGTGTGTGTGTGTGTGTGTGTGTGTGTGTGTGTGTGTGTGTGTGTGTGTGTGTGTGTGTGTGTGTGTGTGTGTGTGTGTGTGTGTGTGTACTTTATTTTGCAAGTAAGCTGAGGTC
>NC_056746.1:138637735-138640235 GCF_019279795.1 Protopterus annectens
CTAACGTCCGTTTTATGCAAGGTGTGTGTTTTATTATGCAAGTAAGATGAGGTCTGTTATATGCAAGGAGTGCGTGTGTGTGTTTTATTAGGCAAGTTATTCGAGGTCTGTTGTGTGCAAGGTGTGCATGTGGGTTTTATTATGCAAGTAAGTTGAGGTCCGTTTTATGTAAGGTGTGTGTTTTATGATGCAAGTAAGCTGAGGTCCATTTTATGCAAGGTGTGTTTTATTATGCAAGTAAGCTGAGGTCCGTTTTATGCAAGGTGTGTGTGTGTGTGTGTGTGTGTGTGTGTGTGTGTGTGTGTGTGTGTGTGTGTGTGTGTGTGTGTGTGTGTGTGCACTTGTCTATGTGTGTGTGTGTGTGTGTGTGTGTTTTATTATGCAAGTAAGTTGAGGTCCATTTTATGTAAGGTGTGTGTTTTATTATGTAGGTAAGCTGAGGAACATTCTGTGCAAGGTGGTTGTTTTATTATGCAAGCAAGCTGAGGTCCTTTTTATGCAAGGTGTGCATGGTTCTTTTTTTGCAAGGCGTGTGTTTTATTATACAAGTATGCTGATCTGTTTTATGCACGGTGTGTGTTTTATTATGCAATTAAGCTGAGGTCTGTTTTATGCAACATGTGTGTGTGTGTTTTATTATGCAAGTAAGCTGAGGTCCATTTTATGCAAGGTGTGTTTGTGTTTTATTATGCAAGTAAACTGATGTCCATTTTATGCAAGGTGTGTGTGTGTGTGTGTGTGTGTGTGTGTGTGTGTGTGTGTGTGTGTGTGTGTGTTTTATTATACAAGTAAGCTGAGGTCTGTTTTATGCAAGGTATGTGTGTTTTATTTTGCAAGTAAGCTGAGGTCCATTTTATGCAAGATGTGTACATGTGTTTTATTATGCAAGTAAACTAAGGTCCGTTTTATGCAAGGTGTGTGATTTATTATGCAAGTAAGATGAGGTGTGTTATATGCAAGGAGTGCGTGTGTGTGTTTTATTATGCAAGTCATTCGAGGTCTGTTTTGTGCAAGGTGTGCATGTGGGTTTTATTATGCAAGTAAGTTGAGGTCTGTTTTATGTAAGGTGTGTGTTTTATGATGCAAGTAAGCTGAGATCCGTTTTATGCAAGGTGTGTTTTATTATGCTAGTAAGCTGAGGTCCGTTTTATGCAAGGTGTGTGTGTGTGTCTGTATGTGTGTGTGTGTGTGTGTGTCTGTGTGTGCGTGTGTATGTGTGTGTGTGTGTGTGTGTCTGTGTGTGCGTGTGTGTGTGTGTGTGCACTTGTCCGTGTGTGTGTTTTATTATGCAAGTAATTTGAGGTCCATTTTATGCAAGGTGTGTGTTTTATTATGTAGGTAAGCTGAGGAACGTTCTATACAAGGTGGGTGTTTTATTATGCAAGTAAGCTGAAGTCCATTTTATGCAAGGGATGTGAGGTCTGTTTTATGCAAGCTTTGTGTTTTATTATGCAAGTAAGCTGATCCGTTTTATGCAAAGTGTATGTTTTATTATGCAAGTAACCTGAGGTCTGTTTTATGCAAGGTTTGTGTGTTTGATAATGCAAATAAGCTGAGGTCCGTTTTATGCAAGGTGTGTTTATGTGTTTTATTATGCAAGTAAGACGATGTCCATTTTATGCAAGGTGTGTGTGTGTGTGTGTGTGTGTGTGTGTGTGTGTGTGTGTGTGTGTGTGTGTGTGTGTGTGTGTTTTTATGCAGGTAAGCTGAAGTCAATTTTATGCAAGGTGTGTGTTTTATTATGCAAGTAAGCTGAGGTCCATTTTTTGGAATGTGTATGTTTTATTATGCAAGTAAACTGAGGTCTCTTTAATGCAAGGTGTGTGTGTGTGTGTGTGTGTGTGTGTGTGTGTGTGTGTGTGTGTGTGTGTGTGTGTGTGTGTTTTATTATGCAAGTAAGCTGAGGTCCTTTTTATGCAAGGTGTGTGTGGTTCTTTTTTTGCAAGGCGTGTGTTTTATTATGCAAGTAAGCTGAAGTCCGTTTTATGCAAGGTGTGTGTTTTATTATGCAAGTAAGCTGAGGTCCATTTTATGCAAGGTGTGTGTGTGTTTTATTATGCAAGTAAGCTGAGGTCCATTTTATGCAAGGTGTGTGTGTGTGTGTGTGTGTCCGTTTTATGCAAGGTGTGTGTGTGTGTGTGTGTGTGTGTGTGTGTGTGTGTGTGTGTGTGTGTGTGTGTGTGTTTTATTATGCAAGTAAGCTGAGGTCTGTTTTATGCAAGGTATGTGTGTTTTATTTTGCAAGTAAGCTGAGGTCCATTTTATGCAAGATGTGTGTATGTATTTTATTATGCAAGTAAGCTAACGTCCGTTTTATGCAAGGTGTGTGTTTTATTATGCAAGTAAGATGAGGTCTGTTATATGCAAGGAGTGTGTGTGTGTGTGTTTTATTAGGCAAGTCATTCGAGGTCTGTTGTGTGCAAGGTGTGCATGTGGGTTTTATTATGCAAGTAAGTTGAGGTCCGTTTTATGTAAGGTGTGTGTTTTATGATGCAAGTAA
>NC_056746.1:138642735-138727735 GCF_019279795.1 Protopterus annectens
TTTATGCAATTTGTGTTTTTTTATTATGCAAGTAAGCTGAGGTCAGTTTTCTGTAAGGTGTGTGTGTGTGTGTGTGTGTGTTTGTGGTTTTTATTATGCAAGCAAGCTGAGGTCCGTTTTATGCAAGGTGTGTGTGTGTGTGTGTGTGTGTGTGTGTGTGTGTGTGTCTGTGTTTTATTATGCATGTAAGCTGAGCTCTGTTTTATGCAATTTGTGTTTTTTTATTATGCAAGTAAGCTGAGGTCAGTTTTTTGTAAGGTGTGTGTGTGTGTGTGTGTGTGTGTGTGTGTGTGTGTGTGTGTGTGTTTTGTTATGCATGTAAGCTGAGGTCTGTTTTATGTAAGTTGTGTGTTTTTTATTATGCAAGTAAGCTGAGGTCAGTTTTCTGCAAGGTATGTGTGTGTGTGTGTGTGTGTTTGTGAGTTTTATTATGCAAGTAAGCTGATCCGTTTTATGCAAGGTGCATGTTTTATTATGCAAGTAAGCTGAGGTCCGTTTTATGCAAGGTGTGTGTGCTTTATTATGTGAGGTCCGGTTTATGCGGGTTTGTATCGGAACGTCGAATTCACGTAACATCGAACAACCATAAACTCAAAAGTGCCATTCATCAAATCTGTGCATGTGGGGTCTGCACCCCCCACACCCCCCACTAGTTATATATACCAACTCTGATGTTGCACTACAATGAGGAAAGGGAATATTTACTGTTCCTCACTGTACTGCAATACCACAATTACATATTCGATGATCAGCACATTCGGAGTTATGGCCGTTCGATGTTGTGTGAATTTGATGTGATACGCACCCATTTTATGTGAGGTGTGTGTCTATGTTTTATTGTGCAAGTAATCTGAGGTCTGTTTTATGCAAGGTGTGTGTTTTGTTATGCAAGTAAGCTTAGGTCCGTTTTATACAAGGTGCGTGTGTGTTTTATTATGCAAGTAATCTGAGGTCCGTTTTATGCAAGGTGTGTGTGTAATTTAGTATGCGAGTAAGCTGAGGTGCATATAACAAAATAGCCAGATTTGCCTCCAATCTTCCATAGAAATCCCATCACTGCCTTGCCCTTAAGACATTCCAATGGCCTGAATTCCCTAAACAATTACTTCTTTCTCAGCTACAAATTGCACACTATCCTGAATGATCCCTTCTACCCTCCATCTCTAATCTAATATCATACTATAACCCCCAACGCCACCGCCATACTACCAGAAATACCCCTTTGACATATACAAACCTAATAAAAACATTGGACAGTCCCTTTATAAATACTCTATAGCCCATGCTTGGAACTTACTCCCTCTCAATATAAGAAGCACACCTCAAAAGTACCTGTTCAAACAAGAAGTTAAACTTTGTCTACAAAAGATGTGGTCCTGCTCTTGTCAACCCCCCACTCGACTCATTCTCCCCCTTATCTACATAATTTCTTTTTCCCTCATATACCCTGCAACTTCTGTTACTTTTCCCTCTTTTTCCTATTTTTAAATGCACCAAAAATAGTAATAATAACAATAGGTTCTTGCATTACTATTGACTCTTTGTACATTGAAACGGCATCATGTATGGTTGGTATTCCACTGAATTTCGTACTCCGTTTTTTAATATGTAATATTCATAGATTTGTTAATAGACTTATGTTATATCATACTATTACTTGCTTATGTTATCTGTTATCTGTTTATTATATCTTTGTAACTTTTGTAATAAGTGTTAATTTTCTGGAGCTTTTCTCCTTGGGTCTCCACTGAAAATGGGACCCTGGCTCAGCTGGACTAACCCGGTTAACAAATGTCAATAAATATATAAATAATAAATAAATAAGTAAGATGTGTAAGCAATGAACAAGTACGTAGATCTGCTACAGTACAGGGTACATTATTTAACACTGGCTACTAGCTTTAGGCCTATATACAGTGTTTGTAGATGAGTGACTTCATAATTCCATGGACTTGTTTTGTGCATCCATCATTCTTTACTAAAATGGCATCATGATGCCATATGACCCTTTCAGAAACTCAATGGAGTCATTCCTTGATGGCTCAAGTTGTTTAGCATATCTGTTCCAAAGTCCATTTCCAAAATACCATCCATGCCTGTTTGGCTTCATTACCATTCACAAATTACTTTCTTCACTGAGCTGAGACTCAGCATTGCCACGGTGCTCCCTCACATTCAAGCTATTCCTCTTATAAGAGTCACTCTTCACTTACCTCATATCTGAAGCTGACCTTCCAGAGACCAGTTAGTACCAAAATCAGTCAAAATGTAAATTTTAAAGTGCATTGCTGCATTCTCCAAAGCAAGTGAAGGAAACTTTTGGAGCCTGGTGCAACCTCCTTAAAAAAAGAAAAGTGTCATTTTTGCACCTCAGATTGTTGCTAAGCATGACGCCTTGATTTTTTTTTGAAACTGAACGCTATCATTATGGTATCATAAATGCTTGAGCCCACATTGCTTCATTACCTACATTAGCATGCTATATCTACTTCAGAACTTCAGTAATGGTAGAGCCTTACTTCCTAGAAACACAAGCGGCTATCAATGCCTTGCAGGTACATAACCTTACTTTGAAAATTAACAGAGGTGATGCCTTAGCAGTGAAACCCCAATGTAAATAAACAGTTTGTCTTCAAAAAATGAAAGTTGATTCTGAGGGTCTATATCACAACATTGAACTTACAAAAGTTTGATCGTTGTTATATCGAACCCTTTTGTCCAAAACCCAACAAAACCGAAAGCAGAGAACAGCAATTTTTTTCCCAGGGAAAAAGGTCATTGTTCTGTGACAAAAAAAAAAATAAAATAAAACTTTATGTTAAACTTAAACTAAAGTGGGGGGCTTCACCCCACATACCTCAATGTGGGGGGCTGTGCCCCCACACACCCCCTACTTAAATATACCAACTCCGAGATCGCACCACAGTGGAGGAAATAGCAAAGCCCCAAAAACGGCACACTGATTTTTTTTCCCTGTGAAAAAAGTCGATGTGCCATGGCTTC
Organism: Protopterus annectens; assembly: GCF_019279795.1. Lineage (NCBI taxonomy): Eukaryota > Metazoa > Chordata > Ceratodontiformes > Protopteridae > Protopterus > Protopterus annectens. The sequence goes on from NC_056746.1 coordinate 138,645,739, forward strand.
GCTATTTTCCACTTTCAGACTTTAGGGTTTAATATTACAATGTTTGACTTGTTTTAGTTCAACATTGTAATATAGACCCGATTCTGAAAATCCAGAATGCTTTCCTGGAGTATGCAGATCACTGCCCATTACCTACTGTGATATCATTTTGTGGATGGGGTCACAGAGAAAAAAGAGGAAATGGTGACCATAAAACCTCAAAAACATACTGTAGTCTTCATTTTTTTAACTCACTTGCCACTTTAACATTAGGAATGTAGTTTTTAATGAAATTAATTGTAAAGCAAGATGTATAGAAAGAACAGTAATGCACATTAGATTCTAAGGATAAATTTATTTATTTAGCATTTGTTTACCAGGAATGTCTGACTGGGACAGAGCCCATTTTCAGTGGAGCCCTGGGGAGAAACTGTCCAGATGCATGTGTTTAGAATGGGAGGGAATCAGAGCACCCAGAGGAAACCCATGCAAATACAGGGAGGACATGCAGACTCTGCACAGAAGGCACCCCAGCCAAGAAGTGTACCAGAGAACCTCTTGTTGTGAAATGACAACACTAACTGCTGCACTATTGCATCGCCTTTTTATTTTTTATACTTATCATGGTGGCTTAAGGAAGTGACTCACCTCATGAAGCTCAAAATGTCTCTGAATCACAAATCCTTTTAAATTACAAGAGTGTACTGGGATCTCCAGTTACAGTGTTTTGTAATTTAGGTATTATGCTGGTTTGGTGTTTCATGGATTTAGTATTATTGTGTCAATAATTTGGGTTTGCTAGTCATCACAATTTAAAATTAGACAACCATTTGAATGGCTGTAGATGACAGTATAATCTAGATAAGCAAGGGCAAACCCTCCTGCTCCTGCTAGGATATGCTCTACCAGCCTCTGGAAAGTTGATAGGGCATTTTTCATCCCAAAGGGCATCTTTTTGAACTCATAAAAGCCAAAAGGAGTAACAAAGGCTGACTTCTATCTAGCAATGGGAGTCAAGGGCACCTACTAGTAACCCTTGGTAAGATCAATGGTTGTAAGATACTTTAGACCCACCCAGCTGCTCTAGGGCCTCATCTGTCCTAGGCATGGGGTAAGCATCTGACTCTGCATGACTATTTAATTTCCTGTAGTCCACACAGAACCTGGTGCTGCCATCCTTCTTTGGCACCAGCACCACTGGAGAGGCCCAGGGACTGTTGGACTCTTGAATTACCCCTAGTTCCAACATCTCCTGTATCTCCTCCCTCAGAGTCTGTTTGAGTCTCTCAGGCACCCTATAAGTGGCCTGCCTAATAGGCCTTTGGGGTCCTGTATCCACCTGGTGCTGCACCAGGTGGATGCACCCTGGTTTCCCAGTGAATATGTCCCCAAACTCCTGTAACACTGCTTGGATTTCTCAAACTTGGGTAGGAGATAGCTGCTGAGACATTGCTACCCCTTCCACTGAGGTGTCAGTCTAAGCCTCACTGAGGAGATCAGTCACCAGATATCCCTCAGACTCCTCCTGCAATCCACTGCAAATGTTCAGCACAAGGGCCTCCCTATCATGGTAAAGTTTCATCATGTGAACATGGTACAATTTGTGCCCCTGCCTCCTGCCTAGCAGTCCCACTATTAGTTAACATCACTTACCTTTCTTTCCACCTTGTAGGGTCCCTCCCAAGCTGCTTGAAGCTTGTTGTCTCTGACAGAAATGAGAACCATTACCTGCTGCCCTACAGCATACTCTCTAGCTCAAGCATTGCTGTCATACCACACCTTTTTCTGTTGTTGGGCTTCTGCCAGGTTCTCCTGGGCCAAGCCCATGAGTTCCGTGAGCCTTGTCCTGAGGTTTAGGACATATGCCACAACAGACTCCTTGTGAGATTCACACTCACCTTCCAAGTCATCTCAAATTAAATCTAGAGGTTCCCTCACCCTATGCCCATACAACAACTCAAAGGGTGAAAACCTGTGGATTCCTGGGGAACCTCTCTGTAAGCAAACAACAGATGGGGCAAATATTTGTCCCACTGCCTCTTGAACTGGTCTGCAAATGCCTGTAGCATGGACTTGATTGTAGAGTTTAACCTCTGAACAAGACCATTAGTCTGGGTATGGTAGGGGGTGGTCTTTAGGTGCTTCACCCCACAGTACTTCCACAGACAAGCCAGCAGGTCTGACATGAAATTGGCACCTCTGTCAGTCAGTATTTCTTTTGGGAAACCTACCCTGCTGAAAATACACTTGCCACCTTTTTTGCATCAATGGAGGACAGAGACACTACCTCAGGGTATCATGTAGCATAATCCACTACCACTAGGATATACTTTTTCCCTGTGGAACCTGGGGTACTCACAGGCCTCACAATATCCATAGCTACCCTCTGAAATGGCTCATCAATCACAGGCAAAGGCATCAAAGGAGCTTTTACCTTGTCTCCTGCCTTGCCTACCTTTTGGCACTGCTCACAGGTCCTGCAGTACCCTGTTACATCTCTGGAAATCCCAGGCCAATAGAAGTTCTGCATAATACATCTCTTGGTATGTTTTATGCCCATATTACCTGCAAATAGAATATCATGGGCTATGGCTAGAAGCACCAGACAGTAGGCTCTAGGCACTACCAACTGCTGTACTCTCTCACCTTCTAGCCCTCCCTCAGGGTCCCCTCTCAATACAGTAACCCTTTGTCCCAGTATACAGATTCCCCCTTCCCTTGAGAATCAGGTGCCTCCCTAGCTACCTGCCTCAGGCCTTGCCATGTAGGGTCTGAGAGCTGAGCCTGTCTCAACTCTCTCTTTGTAACCCTTCCCAGCTCCCCTTCCACAGGAAGTCTGTCATCCTCTGACAGTGGTGCCTCACTGTCAGCCTGGGTACTACTATTACTACTCACCTCTACCTTTGCAGTCTCTCTGTCCAAGGGAACATCACCACCCACAAGCAGCTGTGGCTCACCTTCAGTTTCACTGCTACTGAGTAGCTCCCTCCCTGAAGTAACCAACTCACCAGTCCTGGCTGCAGGTATGCAGTCTATCTGGGTCTCCCGTCAGGCTACCAGACCCACATGCTTGTCTCCTAGTCTGACTGCATGTAACTACATTAACACATAGTACTGCCTCATCAAAATCCTTCCCTATCAGGACATTGGCAGGATGGTAGTTTGGTACCCTTTTTGTCTCAAGACAACTTACTATTGGCATTTTGTCTTCCCTACTTACTGGCTCTCTCACCTTTTGTTCCCCACCTTGCCTCCATGGAAATCTGTATGCCACATGGCTCCACTGGTTGCATTCAAAACATTTAACCCTAGGTCCTGGATGTGTATTTGGACTAGTGGCTTCCCCTGCTACTGGCAGATTCTGTTGGGGCAGTCTGTGCTGCCCACCATGGGTTCTTTTAGACCCATGAGCAGTACTGGGGGTCCCTTCCTGTGCAGGCATGCCCTGTTTGCTAGGTATAGGTCTGCCTTCTTCTTCAACTCATCTGAAGTAGCACACTGTCTATCAGCTAACCAGATCCTCATGTCTTCAGGCAAAGTGCTAAGGGCTTGTTCCCTCACCAAAAGGTCCGCCAGCCCTTCAAAACTGGTGACTTGTCATCCACTCACCCACCTATGAAAATAAGTGCTCTGTTCAGCAACATATTCACACACACACTTTTATCTGCCTTGTGTCTATGCTCATGAAACTTTTTCCTATACGTTTCAGGTGTTAGCTTAAAACCTTCTAACAAACAATTTTTAACAATGGTGTAATTAAAACAGTCAGCGTCAGACATTTTAGACAACACAGTTACAGCTTTACCATGTAGTAAGGGGTCAGGAACTGTACCCAGAGCCTTTGGTCAACATCATACTGTTTACATACCCTCTCAAACATATGAATGGAACTATCAAAGGTATCTCCCTCTTTAAACTGTGGAAGAAATGTACTGAACTTTTGTGCTTTTGGTGTCCAGTTACTCCCTTCCCCATTACCTCCATGATTCTGGTGAAGATTCAGCATCTCCCTCTCATGCTGCCTCTACCTCTCCTTTTCCTCAGCTTCCAGGCATAGCAGTTTCTCATTCTCCTCAGCCTGTAGACATCTCAGTCTCTCAGCTGCTTCTATTTCCAAATGCCTGGCCTCCAACTCAGGTCTCTTTGGCTCCAGATGGATTTTTAAGTCCTCTGCAGAAAGGTTGAGTTGTCCATTTTCTGAGGGTGGCACATCTCCACTGCCAGTCTGATCATCCTCCTGGTTGCTGTTTTCTGATGCAACTGTGACCAACGCTGCAATCATGTCTGCCTTAGTTAGGTTTTAATGCACCAGTCCCCTAGCCTGGCACATCTCAGCCAGCTGGCTCCTTGTCAGCTTTCTGTACTCCTCTGATAACATGCTGCCTGCTCTCCCTGACTAACTAAACTAACAAAATAAATAAAACAATTGTGATCTGAACTCTGAGTATTCACTGCGTGGCTGATTTAGAGTACAAAACACCTTCAGTGATCACTGTACACAAGTTACAGGAATTCACTCTACCCACACCACTACAAGCCGATTAATATTTGCCAACAAATTAATATGTGGTGTGGATATCCCGCCACTGCCAAACAATTAATATGTGATGCCCATGCCCTGGCCCAGCAATCAAGGAGCCTCACTCCTCACCACTAACACCAGTGAGGGGCAGCCATAAAGGGAAAGGCTAATAAATACACACACAGTAAAGTACAATTTCCCTTACGAGCACACAGAGATTACAGTCAGTCTGGGGCTGGTTTCTCCCTTTCTCTCCAGGTCCCCAATAAGACTCCCCAGTGGCACAGCTATAGGGTCCAGATCTCAGCCTAGTGAGCAAACTAAAACCTCCAGCACCCTCTCTGTCCAACCAGTGCTTCGTGTCCCTGCCCAAGAAGCTGATACACACACAATTTGGGATAAGAGTTATATACAACCACACAGACACTCCTGGGGAAGGCTAGCATAGGTTCTCCAGCGGTGCCCCTTTTCTGTCCAGTCTAAAAGGTAGTACCAGCTGCCACCACCCTCTAATATCAGCTATTCAAAAGCCCTTCTGAAAGGGTGTTCAATTATTACTGTGCAATATTATTATCCAAATGGTAAGGGTGACTGAACAGTCAAGGCTTATTAGAGTGACTTGGTACAGTATCACTATATACATGCAATGTACTCTAGAGATTAAATTTATTTATTTATTTATATTTATTTTACATTTGTTGACCGGGATAGTCCGACTGGATACATGTCCCTTTTCAGAGGAGGCCCGGGGAGAAAAGCTCCATACAATTATACACAGGGAGTAACAAAGACATAAAATATTACAGTGACTAGGGAGAAAAGCTCCTTGCAATCATACAAAGAGAGTAACAAAAACATAAAAATATTACAGTGACTAGGGAGAAAATCTCCCTACAATCATACAAAGAGAGTAACGAAGACATAAAATATTACAGTGACTAAAGACCTTAATCAATCTCAAAATATCAGTTGATTGAGTAAAAACACTATATGGTACAACAGACATTATCCATGACAGCAAATGAGATGTTTGTCCTCTAAGCAAAATTAAACAAAATTTTTAAATATAGGGCAGAAAGACATGTATAGTTATACAGAGGTTCGTATACAGATAGTTTTGGAAAAAATGTCCTAAGGTGAGAGAGCTACTATTGGTATAATGGCTAGTCTGGGTTAGAACAAGGGCAAAGCCAATGTTGTTTAAAATATTGAGTAAGATTTTTTTTTGAATTGTAGCGGTGAGAGTTCAGAGGTGAGGTTAGCAGGAAGGGAGTTCCATAGTTTACCTACATGGTTCAAAAACAAACAGTCCCCTGATAAGTTATTAGATTTTAATGTTTGTGCTAGAAGTATATTAGACAATCGTAGTGCTCTGAGGTTACAGTAGGGAGTAATGAGGTTTCTGAGCCCTGGTGTTTTATCAGGATGATAAAGTATCTTATGAGCTACAGTCAGTTGGTTTACCTTGAGAAGGTTAATTAATTCCAGCCACCCTAGTGAGTGTAAGTTAAGACAGTGGTGGGTTCCGTAAGGTGTGGCTGTGGCAAATCTAGCTATATTATTGTAGCACATAGATAGTTTGTTAAGGTTGGCTTTACTTAGGTTTGTAAAAAGAGGGGAAGCATAGAGGAGGGTGGAGAGAAGATGGGTATGGGCAATGACAATTTTTGTAGGTGGGGTTAGGAAGGATTTGACTCTGTAGGGAGAGCCTAGTCTTTTTGTTAACAGTTTGATAGTTTGATTAATGTGAAGATCAAACTTGAGGTTACTGTCAACTACTACTCCAAGGAGTTTGGTTGAAGGGTCAGGAGAAATGTTGGTCCCATTGTTGGATCTTACAGTGAATGCTGATATAGGCTGCCTGCTATTTGGGAAGAATAACAGTAGTTTTCTTTTGTTAGGGTTTAATATAGGCTTTTTATTGAGTAACCCGTTTTCTACTAGGTTAAAGGTGGTTTGGGTTTTTATTTGCAGGTCCTTTGGGGAAGAGAGGAGCATATTAGGGTCGAGTCATCTGCATATTGTACATGTTTAATTTGGGATGATCTTATTCAGGTCATTAATAAAGGCTGAGAATAGGAGTGGTCCTAGTATTGATCCTTGGGGGACTCCTACGCTGATTGGTAGTAGGGTAGACAGCTTACCTTTTCAAAAGACTGCCTGATGTTTGTTTTCTAGGTATGAGTGGAACCATTTGAGAGAATGATTATCTAGGCAAATGGATTTTAGAGCAAGTAGGAGGAGTTCATGACTGACTATGTCAAAGGCTTTAGAAAGATCCAGAAAGAGAGCTGAGGTAAGTTTGTCATTGTTCCGATTAAGGTTAATAGCATTGGCAAAAAAGAGTAGGGCTGAAGTAGTACTATGGTATGGCCTAAAACCATGTTGAGTGTCAGTCAAGAGATTCTTTTTGATAAGGTACTTCATCAGTTGCTTTTGAATACATTTTTCCATGATTTTCGCTAGTGGTGAGAGTATAGCGATGGGTCTGTAGTTTGAGAGTTCTGTGTAGCTACCTCCCTTATGTAAAGCGATTACATGTGATGTTTTCCAGATAGAAGGAATAATGGCTTCAGCTATAGTTCTATTAATCAAGATGGTGACAGGATAGACAATAGCTTCTGCAGCTTTTTGGAAGTATTCAGCTGGGAGGAGATCGGCTGACAGGGTGGTTGGTTTTAGTTTCTTGAGCAGAGTTGTGATAAATGAGGTGGGAATTGGAGGGTAAAAGAAAATGGGAGGGAGGGTGAGTTAGTGGCATCAATTGGATGACTGGGGGATAGCTGACTAGCCAGTTTATGGATAGTTTCTGTAAAGAAGTTATTAAAGTTGTCAGCAACAATTTCTGGGGTTTGTTGTTCAGTGCAAGAGGGGAAAGGACAGGAGGACTGACCTGTATGCAGGATTAACTCTATATAAAACAGCCACAGTTGAAATGTTTAAAAATATTTAATAATAAATAATAAAAACACAAGAAAATACTTCTTACTACACAGTGCTAGTCAAGAGTTCAGAGATCACAGAGAAATACTTAAAATAATACAGTAGCAAAAGTTCTGACATCACAGATAAACAAACTAGTCTAATCTTCCTATTTCCTAGCTATATCTAAGAGAAAACACAGTTCTAAATTCCTACTTACATCTAGAGCAAAGCAGTGCTGATGATGTTGAATGTTCTCAAGACAAAATGCTCTGAGCTGTCTGATTATCTCTCTTTAAATTGATAACACAGAGCTGCTTCACATGAAACCATTCTTCACACTTCTCTGGTGTTCTCAGGCTAACAGAAACTACATTTACATTATTTACAGCTGGTCAGAAACCAGAGCAATAAAGGACATTTATACATGCAAATTGCAGCTATTAACTCTGGTCTTAAAACAATAGTCAGGATGCCTCCCTCTAGACATATTGGCTCTGAATTTGGACATCAAAGACAGTCATGAAATGCTTGACTTACCTTTCTTACAGCAGAGTGCACTGTTGTTACATTTTTGCAGTTCAATATCCAATGCAGTCTTTTCACATTTAAGAGAACAAGCCTGTGGCTTACATTAATATTTAAAAATGACAGAATTATCTACAACATTCTATCTGTCTAGGCTGGCAGCTTTCACCTATCTTCACAATTAGTCTTAACCTCTGTGTTTCCAAAGTATCTTACCAAACAATCTACTTATACTGTACTGATGAGTCCAGAATAAAGAGCATAAGATAGCAGGTCTGCAGTTAGTGGGGTTTGGTTTTTGCTGGCCTGAATGCATCAGTAAAGACTTAAAAAGTAAAAATTGAACTGTCCTGAGAATTCAGACGCCAAGTAACTGAAACATTGGAATGTCTTTTAAGGGGTCATTTGCATATATGCCATGAGCCTCTAGTGCAAGGACTCTAGTTTAGCTGGGTCTTTCTTGGACATTTTACCGGATGGTTTGTCTTTGTGACCTTTTTACCCTTTGTGTGTATTATATATTTATGTGTAGAAAGCATTTTTTTCATTTGAGCAGCTCAAAGTGTGTACAAAAGCACACAAACACACACACACACACACACACACACACACACCAGAACCTGTATATGGTCCATTGCAGTGACTTGTAGAACCAAAGGGATTTTTTATCAGAACCATTCTTAATTAAAGGTTACCCATGGAAACATATCATTTAGATAAGATGAGGTGATTTCTCTTGCTCTAATCCTGTAGAAAACTCACTTGAACTTTTCTAGATCTTAGTGCTTAATCGAGTGTTACCTATTTCTTTTGCACGCTTGCATATCAGGATCTTGAATTTGCTATAGGCTACATTATTCTTTTGAACCAGTATGCTAACTACATTGCTTTTCTGAAAATGTTTAAAATTCAGATTCATATTTCCCCTTTTAGTGACGTAGTAAGATGTGTGAATGACCTGCCTTAGTAAAATGTCTTTTTCCATTGTCGGCCCCACAGCAGTTCAATAGTACTTTTCTCACTGTCGGGTCACTGCAATGAGTAGGAGGTAGGTAGTTTAAACTTAAGGCATCTACCCTTCAAGAAATGCATTGTAAGAGTTGCACAGCTTGTAATGGTATATTCCAGCACTGATGGAGAGCAGCCCCAATTCTGCAAATTATCATACTTTTAATGACATTTCTGATTGTCTGGATCATTTATTTTATTTGCCCAATGGTTTGTGTGCACCTAGAACGTATGGCAGGATACTTAAACTCCTGCTGCCTCACAGAATTGTGGAATTCTTGACTAGTAAGTTGTGGAATATAATCTGACATTACTTTATTAGGGATATGATGCTTAGCTAAGACAATTTCAGAACTATGCTGTGTAGTTTTGTGTATCTGTGCATCTTCCAGAAATTTGGAATAGTAATCCATATGGAAACTATAATGTGACTCTTTGTGCTGCAACAAATCTATTCTCCTGCTTTTATACATCACCTTCACTAGCATAGAGGAATAAAGCCCTAAGACGCAGGTACCATGAATTTTATTAACAGCTCAAGGACCTGCTGGAGCTGGTGGTGGAAGGGAGAAGTGATACGGGTAGGTTGTCTTCCCATTCTTCAGGGGGAAGGTGTGACGATGTGCCTGCAGTATAGGTTCCATGACAGAACACCTGCTAGTGACTGAAAACCACATAGGAATGCTAACTTTTTGGGGACAGGGCTGTCTTCAGGAGTCAGAGCACTTTTAGAAATAGCGACACACAATTGCTGATGTCTACTGCATGCTAGACTCTGCTGCTTGTTCCTGGAGATATGCTGAGGGTTAGATCAACATAAGGAAAGAACCTTAATGTTTGCCTAAATGAACCCCTGATAGCTACTTAAATGATGCACCTTCTTGGTTGGTTCTTGTCTGAACAAAATGGGAGGGAACGTATTCATTGGTTGACAGGAGGCTGATGGTTCTCAAGCAATGGAGGAGATGAGAAAAAAAGCCTCCTTTTCCTTTCCTCCATGGAGGATTCAATGTCTCTTGTGGTAACATATCTTCTTTTTTATGCTGATTCCTCAGCGTATCAAGACCTTACACTTCTTTCCATTTATTACGTCTGTTCAGACATCTTAGGCTAGTAAAGCCAAAGCCACCATAAACAAGTTATTTCTTTACAAACTCCTCGCAAGTTCTTTAAGAATTTCCTTCTATATCAGTTAACAATCTCTAACTTTACCTTATCTCAACAGTTTCTCCTATTTCTAGCTATTTAAAGACGTTGTCCTGTTTGATTCTCAGCTAGAGCATCTTCTGTGTAGAGACATGCGTAAATGGGCATACCTTCGTTGAAGGTTGTGCATCAGAGCTGGCAACTCGGCACGTAAAAATCTACTGCCAATCATTAGCGGACTGGAGTTCCACTGTGGCGACCCCTAACTGGGAAAAGTCAAAAGACACAACAACAACAACAACAAGCCTAGCTTATAAAATGTTTACTTATGTAACTTTCTAACCGAATGATTTTATAACAATCTCATTGGATATGATTGCTTTTACTTCCTACATTAATGTTGTACTATTCCAATATTACTGTGTATAAATATTTTTTGCAGATGTATTTTGAAGCTTTTCTCCCTGGGCCTGCACTGAAAATGTGTCTCTGAGCCAGTGTACTTTCCTGGTCAACAAATGTCAATAAATAAATAATGAGCATCACATAATCCTTTTTACCTTCAGTCACACCCAGATGTAAATCAGGTATTATATTCAGTATGTCCTTATATAGAAGAGTTGAAATAATATCTATATCACATCCATAAACAAGCCATGTATATGGGAAAGCACATCATGATATGGTAAGTAAGCAACAATGTTGGGTTGTTATCTGGCCAATTATTCATAATTGCATCTTCTGACAGCTGTAGTTAATGATCTTCTCTTATAGTAATTGTAGACAGTCCTAGCTTCATAGTAGACATAAGTAAGTGAGAAATCATGAATAAAATTTCCAGATTTTTCCTTCAGTAAATCTTTGCACTCCTCCAAGTATGCTATGCTCAGCTTGGCAGCTGTATGCATTAGCTAGGGTTCATATTACATTATCGAAAGATAACATAATCAAACGCTCAGAACTTTGAAACGGCCGCATATCGAAACTTTTATTGTGGGGGGCTGTGCCCCCCATACCCCCATTAAATATATATTCCAACTCCGAGATCGTACTACAATGAGGAAAGGGCAAATATCGTAATCTTCACTGTACTGCGATCCCACAATCCAATCTTCGGAATGCAGCCATTTCGAAGTTCTGAGCATTTGATTATGTTATCTTTCGATAATTTAATAGGAACCCCATTAGCTAACCTGCTTTATACTGAGTTAGCATCTCAAAGTTTAGCAAAGATTATACTATCAAGTCTCAGTGTTTTGTAAAGAGATATTTGTGTGTGTGTGTGTGTGTGTGTGTGTGTGTGTGTGTGTGTGTGTGTGTGTGTGTGTGTGTGTAAATATATATATATATATATATATATATATATATATATATATATATATATATATATATATATATGGGTCTACTTCATTTGCCCAACACCCATTTGCCCGAGACCAAATGACCAAATTTCATTTGACCGACACTTCATTTGACCGACAAGTATTATTGGCAAGAAAATGGGATATGCCCCCTTTCCCAGTGTAGTGTGACCCTGGAGTTAAAATATATAGTTAGGGGGTGGGGGGCACAGCCCTCAATTGGGGGTGTGGGGGGGAAAGCCCCCCCACTTAATTTCACATTATATTGTTTTGTTTTGCTGTAATATTGCTTAGTAAAACAAAAGTAAGTGGGGGTCTTTGCACCCCACACCCCCCATTGTGGGGGGCTATGCCCCCCACACCCCCCTAACTATATATTCTAACTCCAGGGTCGGACTACACTGGGGAAGGGGGCATATCCCATTTTCTTGCCAATAATGTCTGTCAAAACAGTGTCAAATGAAATTTCGTCAAATGGGTGTCGGGCAAATGGAAGTTCGGGCAAATGAAGTAGGCCCATATATATATATATATATATATATATATATATATTTGTATTTATGTGTGTGTATGTGTGTGTATTATGAAGTAGCATATTGTCTGGCTCCACACTGGTTCTTTTACTGCAGATATAGTCAAGAGACTTTTGAGAACCATAAACTATAGTCAATGTCTATTTTTCTGTCTCTACATAGTGTGTCTGAGCATGAGTTAAAACTCCTGACAAACAACCAGTCAGTCTGCCTTCTTGTTGCTGTGCTACACCAAGCCTTGTTGATGAGTATCTACCTGCATCGTTTTAGGTTGTAACACATTAGAAAATGTCAACGTAGAAGCCTTATTGACTAACATTTTAAGCATCTAAAAGCATTTCCCTTGCTCTGTCGAACAAAACCAAGCAATATCATGCTGCAGTAGCTTCCAAAGTGCCTCTGTTATATATTACAAATTTGAAATGAACTTGGAAAGATACTGCACCATTCCAAGGGATCACATAAGGGGTGATTTGTCATGAGGTTTGTTCATGACTACAGTTGCTTTGTCTTTATCAGAATCAAGTTTGAGACCCCCAGAAATCAAAACATGGCCTGTGTGCTTGTGAGATGATATTCAACTGCAGTACTTACATTTGATGTGCTTCAGGCCTTGCTGCTTATAGGCCGTCAGTTTGATTTCACTGTTTTAAGTGTATTAATCAGATTGTGCTAATCTTTTCTAATACTAACGTTTACTGGGTCTGTCAGGTTAGTACTTACTATCTGCAAATCCTGGGCCTGAATTATTCTGTACACCAGCTGATACCCTGTCGTACAGAGTACAATTTAAACTCCTCTTTTTTATTCACATTGTTAGGAAGAGGTTATGATAATATTTATTTGCTCACCATTAAATGTCCCTGATGAACATATCTGCTATTAGTCATGCTAGGAGGCCTGCTGTAGAATTAGGTTCATAGGCTCATAGGTAGGTACTAGGCTATCTGCCCGAGGGCATTTATAAGCCTAGCCGGAGTGTGTCGGCTTTCGCCGCCCCATTGATTAATTAACTGATCCTCTGTCAAGCACAGCCAATGAAGTGATCCCAGGGGTGTATTTTCTGTTACCCATCCACTCGTCAAGGTTTCTCTTGAAGGGTGTTAGTGAGGGGATCTGCCTGATGTAATTTGGAATTTTGTTCCAAAGCATGGGGGTCTCTGTGACAGGAATCTATCCCTCCAGCATGTTCTATTTATTGTTGTGGTGAGGTTTAGCTCACTAGAATGCGTGGCTCGCAGTGACTTAGATTTCTTTAGGTGGAGCATGTCCATCAATTCTGAGTTGGACACGGCTTTGTAAGTCAGGCAGAGATCACCACTGAGTAAGCGATATGCCAATGAGTACAGCCGGAGTTTTTTCAGTCGGGCTGCATAGGACATATGTTTGATGCCAGTAATTCTCTTGGTGAGGTACTTTTGTGGTCTTTCCAGCCATTGGAAGTGTCTTGTGAGGTACATCCCAAATGGGGCATTGTACTCTATGATGGGTCTAATGAGTGACGAGTAGAGGGGCACTATAACCTCTTTATTTCTAGATGTGAACCCTTTAGTAATTAGATGGGCCATATAGAAGGATTTCCTAATATTTCCAATATGATTGTCAAAGGAGAGATTACTATCTACCTGGGTCCCCAGATCTCTTATTACCTCTTCTATATTAAGGGGGTTGCCATCTATGTGGTAATTCATGGGTGTTTTGTTTTTCCCAAATGGGATGACTATGCATTTTTTGGCATTTAGCTTGAGGCCATGACTTTGACACCAGGTGTCCATCTCAGTAAGGCCCTTTTGGAGGATGTCTGTGTCAGCCGGAGAGTCAATTATGGCTCCCAGTTTGCAGTCATTGGTGAACTTGGTTAGCCATAGTTCTCCTGTGTTTGCCTGTACTTCTGAGAAGTATATGCCAAACAGTAGGGGTCCCAAGACCGAGCCTTGCTGGACACCACTTGTGACTGGTTTAGAGTCGGACTTGGAGCCTGCTATTCTTACCATGTGAGTTCTGTCTGTAAGCCAGTTGACAACCCATCTCGTGACACAGGGGTTTATGTTCAGGCTGGTGAGTTTTTCTGTAATACCCGAGTGCGGAATGGTGTTGAAAGTCTTGGCAAGGTCAAAGTAGGCTGTGTGAACCACCTTTCCCTTGTCTATCGCCTCGGTGACTGTCTCGAAGAAGTCAACCAGGTTTAGTAGGCATGATCTGCCCTTAACAAAGCTGAAGTGGGTCGGGTCAAGTGTTTGGAGGTTCCCAATGTCTTTGTTAATGAGTTCCATGATGATGAGTTCCATAGCCTTGCAGACCAGGCTAGTCAGGCTTATGGGGCGATAGTTACCAGGGGCAGTTGTGGCCCCTCCTTTGTGGAGAGGAATAACCATTGCTGTGCGCCATTCTATGGGCATGTAGCCTGTGGAGAGGCTGAGGTTGAACAGCGTGTTTAGATGGGGGGTTAGTTTGTTCTGTAGTTCATGCAAGATGCAGCCTGGGACACCATCTGGTCTCACTGATGCTGTGTTTTTGGCTTTTGAAAGGGCTGTTTTCACCTGTGTGTCTGTGATTTTTGGGACACTACACTTTTCCAGTATTGTTGTGGGCCCGTTTGGAGGTGAGAGGGGGGTGAAGTTTGCACTGAATCTATCTGCCAGAATGTTGGCAATATCAGTAGGTTCAGTATATTTTATTTATTTATTTATTTTTATTTTACATTTGTTTACCGGGCTAGTCCATCTGGATACATATCCATTTTCAGCAGAGGCCCGGGGAGAAAAGCTCCACAATAAACAAACAAACATTGACACATACAGATAAATTCTTGGTAGCATAATAGTAAGAGACACAAATTAGACATACAAATAAATTGACTATTCCATGATATGCAATTAACAGAAATATGGATTCATTAAAAACAATATACAGGAGGAGATATGAATTTTAGGGATCTAGAGAAATATGAGAAGAGAGAGAGGCCATTAGGGAATGGCATGAGGGAGATAGGGGACTTTAGGATTAGTGCGGTTTAGTACAAGGACATAGCCAATGAGCGTTAAAGAATAATTTGAGATTAGTTTTGAATTGGCTGAGAGAGGTAGCTAGTCTTAGGTAATTTGGAAGGGAATTCCATAGCTTTCCAATGGAATTGGCATAAAGAGCGTCACCACCCGAATTATTAGATTTTGTTGTTTGTACCAGGACACTATTTGAAGAACGAAGGCTATTTAGATTGGAGTAGGGGGTCAAATGTTTGTTCAATGAGGGGGTTTTATCTGGTTCCTTAATTATTTTAAATGCTTCAGTAAGTTGGTTAAGCTTGAGAAGATTGGGGAGTTCTAACCAGCCAAGTTTTCTTAGGTTAAGGCAGTGATGAGTACGGTAAGGTTCTCCTGTTACAAATTTGGCAATATGGTTATAAGCAACAGAGAGTTTGTTAAGCTCATTTTTTTTGAGGAAGGAAAGTACCGGAGAGGCGTACAATAGGGTGGAAAGAAGGTGAGTGCGTGCAATTGTTAGTTTGGTATTGGGAGTAAGAAAGTTCTTAATTCTGTACATGGAACCAAGTTTCTTGTTTACTGTCTTTATGGTTTGACTGATGTGCATGTCAAATTTGAGCTTGTGGTCAATAGTGACACCTAGTAGTTTGGTATTGGTGACAGGCTCAATGATGGTGCCATTAGTGGACTGAACGTGAAAGGTCATATTATTATTGGGGTGTTGCCCTAAAGAAGTGGCTAAGGTGGGGAAAATTAGTAGTAGCTTAGTTTTTATTGGGTTTAGGATAAGTTTCCGTTCGGTGAACCATTTTTCCACTGCAGTAAAGCAGTGTTGGGTGACTACCTGGAGATTATGGAGAGAAAGATCAGAGCAGATCAGCGTAGAGTCATCTGCATATTGAATGCAGGTGGCTTTGGGGATGACTGAATGGAGATCATTTATGAATACGGAGAAAAGAAGGGGACCAAATATAGAGCCTTGGGGAACTCCTATTGTGTTAGGTAGCAAGTGAGATAGCCTGCTTTGCCACTGAACTGCTTGTTGTCTACCAGAAAGGTAAGCATTAAACCAGTTTAGGGCTGAGCTATCGACGTGAAGGTTTTCAAGGGTATGGAGCAACAGTTGGTGATTGACCATGTCAAAGGCTTTTGACAAATCAAGAAATAGAGCAGAAGTAATTAGTTTGTTGTACGGTTACGGTGCTATTTTGCACTAGTTCAGTGCATATCTGCGAGTTGCCAGATTCTTAACATAGCTAAAGAAGGTGTTGAGTTATCTTTTGAATCCTTGGCTATTTTTCTTTTGAGGTTAGCCTTGGATGATTTCATGAGGGACCTTAGTTTCTTACTGATACTGATCAGGGATGTCTTTCCTTCTTGGGATTTGCTTTTTTTCTGAACTAGTTTCCTCCTTATATTGTATAGCCTGTTTATTGCAGGTGTCCACCAAACTGGTTTCCTTCTCTTAGAGGAGTGAGTCTTGGTTTTGCTAGGGATGGCACGATCAATGCATCCTTGTAGGTGCTCATAGAGTGCATTTGTAAAGGTTTCTGCATCTTGGGCAGCATTATCCTTTAGCGTGGGGGCTGTGAAACGTACCACCTCTGTCTTAAGTAAGATGAAGTTTGCTTTAGAAAAGTTTTTTACTGTAGTTTCCTTAGTTGGAGGTGGTGGTGGGGTGTGGACATCCAGAGTGATTACTTTATGGTCTGATCTAAGCAGTGATGGGTTGACCTCCAGTGTGAAACACCTGTCGCCCATGTTGGTGATGACCAGGTCCAATATTTTTTCACCTCTGATAGGGGAGTTTACCAGCTGATCCGGGGCATTTGAGTTGATGAATTCCAGGAAGCGCTGATCCTGGGAATTTGTACTCAAGTAGTTTTCGCAGTGAATGGTAGGGTAATTGAAATCGCTCAATATCAGGGTGTTCAGTAGGACCTTCATGTTTTCCAGTGTCTCCAGAAAGGTGGAGTGGTGGTCCTGGGTCATGGAGGGTGATCTGTAGCAGGCCACAATTTGCATTGCAGATTTGCCCGATGTTAGTTGCACATGGATGATCTCAGAGGTATACTAACCTGGAGGTGTAGGTATCCTTGATGAATATGGATACACCCCCTCCTTTTGTGTTTCGGTCCGTGTTCCGTGGCTGAAACGTGTGGTATGAGTTGTAGCCCAGTAGTGCTGGAGTGCTCTCTGGACCCTTGAACCAGGTTTCAGTTACTGCACAAATGTCAACTTTCTCCATACTGAGGAGTGCTTCGAGCGCATGCATTTTGAGATTTAAACTCCTGGCATTGAGTAGTATAACCCTCAGTTTTTTGTTAATTGTGTTGTTTATGGAGGTGGGTTTGACTTTTGAGCCTTGCCTAAAAAAGACACTATGGGGGCAGCAAGAGCCTTGGCCAGTATTCGAAAGCCTAGGGGTGACAGGTGCAAGCAGTCTCTTGTGAAGCAACGCGACTTGTCGAGCATGTCGTCCCAGGCTGACAGACACTGGATCCCCTTTGAATTACACCAGAAGCTTAGCCAATTGTTGAAACTGATTAGTTTTTCTTTATACTGAGGTATCATTCTCGGTGAGGGCAGGATGCTACTCAGGGTCAGGGTCATACCAGCCTGGGCTACATGATCAGAGAGGTCTTCCATGTCTTTTTTCATGTAGTCCAGGGAGGTACGTCTCGGGTCATTCACACCAACACGAACAATGACAGAGTCATATTTGTACTTGTTCTGGAGTGACCTGAATGCTTGTGTTATGTGGTGGATTCTGACTCCTGACAGGCAGTTAACAGTAACCTTCTACTTTTCCAGCCTAGTGAGTGGGACGTCAGTGTGCCTGACTATAGAGTCAGCTATTACTAGTGTGTTAGGTATGTTATTTCTGATTGTACGACACACTGATTTTGTGTTTTATGTGTTGCCTGGTTTGTGATGGGAAGTGCAGGTTGTTTGGGTGTCTGCTTTGGAGGTCTCTGATTCTTTTGCAGGTTTTTATTTAAAGCCTTCGAGTATGATTTTGTGTATTTATGTGTATTTTTTGCCAGTGCTATTTTAGTAGGTTTGTGTGCAGCTGCAGTTGTGGTGCAAGTGTTAACCTTCTCCTCTTGACTGTCTGTTCCAGTGGAGACAGCTTAGTTTCCAGTTTGGCTGTATAATTGCATCTCTCGCATATGTTAGTGTTTTGTGGTAGCAGGAGAGGGTTGTCTGTGTACATGAGGCAGTTGTAACACTGCCTCAGGATACCCAGATTCACCAGCTGGACTGGAGAATGCACCTGACGTTGCCCTTTGGTCATGCTTGAATAGTAGAGTGAGCTGCTTTGAGTACTGGATTACAATGGTTTTCCAAATTGATCATTATATGTTCATCATAAGGATCAATGTTGCAGGAATTCCTAATATTAATAGGAAATAGTGAGAGGTGGACATCGTCTTGGCCGGATCTTTTTAGCAGAGATACATCTCTGAAATGCATGATTGCAGTGTCAAACTGCAATTATAAGGTAAACACGATCATAACAGAGAGTGTGGTACATCCACTAGTCTCTTCCTTTGCCTTTTGACGTGAATGGCCACTGCACCATGTTTCAGTAGCTGACTATTTGCACATTTATTACACATTCGCCATCCTAATAGCTATGAGGACTGTGATAAATTAAAAAAAAACTAACCAAAAGTAATGGGAATTTACACGCTTAAATGCTATTGGCTCTTATTTTTCTTTTCAGCTACTGTTTCTTCCTCATGTAGTCAGAAATGTACAGCTAAGACTTACATTAGCTAAATAAATATGCTTAAAATGAAAACAAAAAGTGCAGAGTCATCCTCTCATAGAATTAAAACATTTGAAAGTGACACTGGGTGCTTAACTATAACACGTGCAGGTGACTGAGGGGACTAGGAATTTTACATTGAGCAAAAGTGCTACTCCATCTGCTTGTGTTACTGTTCATTTGCTTGTATACAGCCATTGCAAAAATTCTGTACTTTTGGAGACTTGAAGACATCTTAATATATGCAAAATTGTACAAACAAAAAGGTTTAAATAGACCATTCTAAAGTTTCCTTAATTAAATTCAGGCAGAGTCCATGTAGAGTAATAAAATGAGAACATACTTGACCAGTATCACTTTGATTTATTGTTTTACCCTCCTTTTGATGTAATGTTACAGGAATCCATTTATAATTCTAGACCACTGCTCACTGAGGCTAGATTTGATGCAGTCTAATCTGTCTGCCATTAAAATATCCAAATAAATTTGGGAGTGTGACATCAGGTAGTTTTTAAGCAAGGAATAGGTCAAGAGTTGTAGCATTAAATTGTAATTACTTTGTGAACTATGTGATTTAGTAATACTGTTTTGCCAACTGTATAGTTGAGAGAAGGAGACTAATAGTGATTTGGCATGATTTCGGGTGCTCTGTCAGGTTTCTTTTTCAATTTATTAAAAAGCATGCAGAACAATAATAAAGGCTGTATGAACAATTGACAGAACTCACAATATTTAAGCAGAAAGACAATTAAAACTACTGAGAGACCTCAGAACTTTGTTAAATATGGGGATAAAGGTGAGTTTGGGAAAAGAGAAATAGTATAATTCTAGAAAGTTTTTACTATGCAAGACGTCCAAATAAAATTATATTCAGACACAAGCAGAAGCTGTTCACTTTATATAGTCCATACTGAAAATAGTTCATAGCCCTAGTGTGATAAATTCAACAAAATAAATAGACAGATAGAGAGATAATAGATAGATACACGAAAGCCTAACAGATGTGTCAAAATTATACCAATTAATAATTATGACTCAGATTGTTTACCCTTGACATCAGCAGTCTCTGCAGCTTATAGATATAAAATAGGCATATGCATTGTATTAAAAATAGTATTAAAACTCAAAGCAGCATAACATATAAACCACTTAGTGCAAATCCTAATGCACACTTCTATCTCAGTAAAACAGCTGCTCTTATATCTGCTGGTATATAGGTGCTTCATAGAGCTAAATGGATAGACAGTAACTACCTGTTAAAATCTTCAGTACTTATTATTTACACTAGAACAGCAGGACAGGAAGTCTAAAGGGATAACCCAGTACAGTGGAAATACTTTGGAAACCTGCAGGATATGTAGCCAATTGTGTCACACGTGACGGTCAACTTCATGGGTAGCTGTCACTGCTGTTATT
This sequence comes from Protopterus annectens, assembly GCF_019279795.1. Classification (NCBI taxonomy): domain Eukaryota; kingdom Metazoa; phylum Chordata; order Ceratodontiformes; family Protopteridae; genus Protopterus; species Protopterus annectens. Next base: position 138,665,913 of record NC_056746.1, read on the forward strand.
CCAGTGCAGTTCAGTAGTCAAGCCTCATGTCTGAAATGAATTTAATTGCCAGTAATTCATCAGAGTGAGTAAATATGTCATAATCTATACCCAAGGGTTCATGCCTTAAATCCTTTGACTTCCTACTTCCTGCTGTTGTCGACCAGTAGGACTGTAGCAGCATGTTTCTCTAGCAGTTTGGATGTGGATTGTCTTTTTTTAAACAAGTTTGTAGACCACTGGAGTCACTCTCCTGGTCATTGTACCTCTGCTTGTAATGTTCTCCTGTCCCGCTTACTCATCAAGCTGGACATGAGGTGGAGGCGGAGAGAAGCAGTCCCATTACTGCAGATCAGGGTGAATTTTCTTGTGTTTAATAAACTCATTTGTTTCAGTCACTGGGATTCAAATCTTAATGAGTGCTAACACATACAGACTTTTGCTTCTCTCCATGTCTACAATCCCACAAGGACCTGCCTAAAATTTGTTCTAAGCAGCCCATGTTAAAATGCTTCTGACCTTCACTACAGGTGGTGTTGCAACAGGACTGGGAAACTCCTTTATCCTCACCCAAAAAAGATGAACCAATCAAATCCACTCATTTCCTCTTCAGTTCCTCCCTCCTTCATTTTAACTGGCTTTTTGGTTCTCGAATCACTGCCGAAACCTATATTAGCAGTAGTTCAAGCATTCACCCTGCTACCAAGCCATAAGGTTGGCAAAGCAGAAATTCCTATGCATATTTATTTTCAGTTACTTAAGTTACAATGATCTTGATTGTGAACTTTGGAAAATGTCAAATTCACCCATAACCTAACAAAGTTCTAGTAAATTATTTTCCAGAATGTAGAAAAAATGTGGTCCTGATTTAGAAGAACCGTTCTATCTATATTCTTACCAGACTTGATCTTAGCCAGAAGGTCACAGTCTCTCTATATTCTTGGACACCCTGTACTTTGTTACCATAATGCTTGGACTGTTGGAGTTAAGTAAAGGAAAAGGAATTAGAAAGCATAAGGAATTGAGTGGTCATCTTTTAGACAGATTACATTTTATTTCATTCTGTTTTTCTGATATGTTTAAAAATGAATTACACTGTAGATGAGCTCTTATATAGGTAGGTTAGGTATGTCTGTTTTCTGAAATGTGATGAAATGTGCCCTCCATAAAAGGACTTTTGAGTTACTTAAAATGACAGAAGCTTTGCCAGTATCATCATTATGGCAAAATGCACCAAGTCTTCTGAGCCAGTATTTCAGCACAGTGACCTGAAGTACCATCAAACTGTAACAGGCATTGAATGGGAAAGCTATGGACCTGCAGTTCAGGGCTATTTCCATGACTTATGCTTCCGCGGTGGTGCAGCGGTACCGTTGTTGCCTCACAGCAAGAGTTTCTCCCGTTCGATTCTCGGCTGGAGTGCGGGGAGTGCCTTCTTTGTGGAGGGTGCATGTCCTCCCCGTGGTTGGGTGGGCATTCTAAAGACATGCATAAATGGGCATGCCTTCATTGAAGGTTGGACATCGAGCTGGCACCTCGGCATTTGTGAAAATCTGCTGCCAATAATTAGTGGACCGGAGTTCCGTTGTGGCGACCCCTAACCGGGAAAAGCCAAAAGACAACAACAACATGCTACCTGACTTATAGTAATGACCAGTGTCTACTTACATGATTGCCTTTGGTCAGTGAAGGCAGAATTATAAAACTTTGTTGCTGTTTCCTCCAAATGCAGAGAATTTGCTTTGCTTAATCTGACAGAGCCTGTGACTTCTTTACACTTTGTCGAATGGAAACTGGACAAGTTTCATCTTGACAATTTTATCAACTAATTTCTATCCCCCTAATCATATTTCCTAGGAAATCACCATCAGTACACGTTCTTTTTGCATATTAGTCAAATCAAATTGTTTTTTTCCTTTTCTTTTTCTTTTGTGGTTGCGTGATTACTGAGTTAGTATATATATTAGTAAGATGCTGTGTTTGCAGGGGACTTGCATCCCTGTAAAAGACGGGTTATGTAATTTTGTCATTGTACAGTTTGTTTTGCTAAGCTGAAGCTTCAGAGAGCTGTCTCTTTTTTTAAGCTCAGCAGCACCATGTTGCTGTAAGCATGTATGATCCTGTGAACTTTGACCCTGAAGAAGCTATTGCTAAGAAGCAGAGCTCTCTGCTAAAGTGGATGAGAAGGGTCATTTGGTAAACTTAAGTAACATTACTAGGGCAGATAATAACTAATCATAGTACAGTTGAACCTAAATCGTTAAGTCACAGATCAGCTGAGTAAAGAGAATCTTTATTTAGGCAGAAGATCACAACTATACAGCATAGGTCACTGGTATGGATTCACTTGAAGTGCTGTGCACACTAATGGAATTCTAGCATACTTTTCAGCCTGTTAGCACTACAATTCTGGACAAAGCCTAAAATAATGGGGGATAAAGGTCCAAAAATAGGGACAGATTTAAAAAATTACTCCTATAAAACTAAAAATTGCTAGAATAACAGGATTTGTGATAGCATACATTTTCTGAGAGATTTAAAGTCTGAAACTCAATTGTATGTCATTATTTAGTGACTTTAATCTTCAGGGATTTGCCACAAAACCACACATTTTATGAGGACAGACTAAGAATGTGAGGCAAAAATATGGACATTCTGTGAAAATCTGGACAGTTGAGAGGCATGAATTCTGCACATTCGAGTTTTAAAAATGTGGTGTTACTGAAATGAGAAACGTGAGGGAGCTGAATCCTAATAACACAGGCAGTGCAGCTGCATAAGCTATAATCAAGGAGTGGTAGGGGCATAGTATGACTGTACAGGGCAATTGCAGGGCATGTGCAGTTAGATTGATAAGGTAGGGCATAGTGGAGAAAGAAATTGAGAGACAGGTATTTTAGTATGCAGAAGATGTGTTTAAGAGTGATATAAGGAAATGTTAATGTTCATCATACTGACCACTGCTGCAGTATCCTTAGCTATATGGGTTAGATTTTGCATAGGATATAAAAACTGTCCAGCTTTCAAAGCTTCAGGACACAGATACCCAAACCCTTAGTTAGCTCAAGCTGAGCTAACTAAAAATCAGGTTTGGGTGCCAAGCACTTCAGAGCTTTCCTGCCACTGAATAGGGTGCTCCTCTGCCGGAGTTCAAGGATTGAAGGTCGGCTAATGCTGTTCCATTGCAGATATGTTTCCTTTAGGGAAAAAACTTCCACATTTACCTTTTACTTGTTAAAAGTTAACTTTCCTGATAAAACATGTGCCTTTAAGCTAGGAACAAGTATTTTTGTAGGCAGTCGTGACTCATGCATTTACACCGGAGTGCACTTTTTTGCTTTTAAGTTTAAATGTTGTTAAAAGTTTTTTCAAACTACTTTTTTTCTGTGGAGAAACTATGTTTATTTTACTTTTTAGAACTGGGCAACATGTTTAACGTTTTTTTACTGTGTTTTTATTGGGAAAAAGGTTCTTTTTTGCTATTTTTCAATTTTACTGACTGTTGTTGCACCAGTTTTGGCCTTTGGAAAGAAGCAAAGGCACAAACAACGAACAAACTTTGCTAACCAACAAGAATGTCCAGGCCACCAGGAGAAATCGTCTACAGCCAACCAGCGTACAACCAAACTGTTAAAAAAACGAATCCAAAACTATATGAATAATCCGGTGCAGTTTATTTGATAAATAACAAACGAAGATGACCTAGGTTTCGTTCAATAACGAACTTCTTCAGATAGCATCCTACAAATAACACACTCCTTAAATACACAATGCCTTACGCTTAATTGATACAATTAAGCCATAATTGCACTAATAAAATCAATTAACCATGTTAAACACACAGTGACTGGTTTGTTACAACACAAATAAACCATACTAATATAACACAACCTACCAACCTAACAACTATCTAACTAATCATACCAATCTCACTCAGCCAAAATTATATACTTATACATACATTTGCCTATAACTAAAATTATTTTATATATATTAATGTAGCTGTAAATACTTGTAATATTAAAATAACAGGGCATTATAATTGCTATACATCAAATGTAGTATATCTTGCACTGTGCCAGGACTGTGATTCATTCTATGTCGGCAAGACTGCCCGACATTTTAGGGATAGAGTGAGGGAACATCTTTTAGATATCAAAAATCTTAAAACAACCAACGCACTTGCCAGGCATATACAAGGTAATGTTGGACATAAATTTAAATTTTGTGTTATTCAAAATGTAGTGTATGATACACAAGGTAGAGTCACTATGCATGATTTAGATATTTATGAATTGAAATGGCAGATACTTTTAGACGCATGTAATATACCAGGTTTAAATGAGTGCTGTACCATTAAGCCAGTATTAAAAAGTAATATGATAAAAGGGAAATAGTTTGTGTTGACACAATGCAATAGCATTGTGCATATCCATTTATTCCTGCACATGTTTTTTTTTTTTTTTTAGTTTTTTATTTTTTTATTATTTATCATAATGAATAGTTTCATGAGAATAAATTATATTGTATATTAGATAAGTAATCATATCTGCAGTTTTATATTTTCATTTAGTTGTTATTCATTTATATTAATATATATAAAATAATTTTAGTTATAGGCAAATGTATGTATAAGTATATAATTTTGGCTGAGTGAGATTGGTATGATTAGTTAGATAGTTGTTAGGTTGGTAGGTTGTGTTATATTAGTATGGTTTATTTGTGTTGTAACAAACCAGTCACTGTGTGTTTAACATGGTTAATTGATTTTATTAGTGCAATTATGGCTTAATTGTATCAATTAAGCGTAAGGCATTGTGTATTTAAGGAGTGTGTTATTTGTAGGATGTTATCTGAAGAAGTTCGTTATTGAACGAAACCTAGGTCATCTTCGTTTGTTATTTATCAAATAAACTGCACCGGATTATTCATATCGTTTTGGATTCGTTTTTTTAACAGTTTGGTTGTACGCTGGTTGGCTGTAGACGATTTCTCCTGGTGGCCTGGACATCCTTGTTGGTTTGCAAACTTTGGAAAGAAGCACCAGTTTTGGCTTGACCATGGAACAAATTATCAGCCTTCAATCACACCTTCTTCCATTCACAAAAATAAAAAGATTATTAACTATCTTCTGCCAACACAGCAAACAATTATTTTGCCTCAGATGCAGGTGGGTGACTCTGCTGTGGCCAAAGCTAGTTCTTCAGACCACTAATCTTTTTCTTTGGATCCCTGTGGTATAGTCCATATAGCAAGCATGGCCCAGGTGTTAGCCACATCCTCTGTAGCTGTTGGGACCCATCACTGGGTAAGGGAGAGCCAGTTTTGTTGTTCATGGGAGAAGGGACAGGGAATGTACCCCTGCTTAGTCGGAATGCAGTGTCCATGCCTGGAGAAGCTGCTGCTGACAATACTAGGTCTGTTTCTTCTGAAATTCCTGTAAAAAGAAGCAGAAAACAAAACATTTTTTTATTCTGTGTTTCTCTAGACAGGAGTTATTGTTGGGCTTGGCTCAGTCTCTTGTACAGGCTGTTGACCCTTCTTATAAGATAGCTTCTGGTAAAAAAAAAGGATTCCTCTTCCTCAGAAGAGGTTCACCATTTGGGATCTGTAGAGTGTTATGAGGGAGCAGATACCATTTTTTCTCCTCAAGTTTCTGATTCAGATTCTGAGAAGAGTGTGGTGTCTGACTCTTCCTGTGAGGGACTTTTTTTCTCTAAGACTATTTCCAAGATGACCCAATGTTTTCAGTGAGAGAATAGTGAGGGTTCTAAGTCCCAAAGAAAATATTACGATTTGTTTCAAGTGGAATTTCCAGTGCCTTCACCTATCCTTCTAGTACTGTCAGCCTTGGAGGTTGTTTTTGTCACAGTCTGTGGTTTCCCTGACAGTCAGCCTGCTGCCTCTAATAAAGCACATAGATTGTATAAAGTTTCTCAGTCTTCCCAGTTTTTATACACCAATTAAAGACTTGACCCAGCAGCTATAGCTTTAATAAATCCAGCTGCCATTAAACATTTGTTTAATTCAAATCCCTCTCCCTCTGATAAGGATGGAAAAGCTTATGATAAATTTGGGGAAAAATATATGCTTCCTCAAGTTTCCTTTTTAGATTTTTGATCTGTCAGGCTCATATGTTGAAATTTATCCTGACTAATTGTGAAAGTATGTGAATGTTTTACCTTCATTTTCCTCTAATGAAGAAAACTCTGCTTTATGCAGTCTGGCTTCTTCTGTTTTATCAAGTCACGACTCATTGTTTGAAATTTGTTTATAACTCTGTAGGTACTATTTCCAGGGCTGCTACCAGTGGCATTGTTTAAGGAGTATTGCCTGGCTACATTTTCAGAACCTCCCAGAAGAAGAGCCAGATCATTGTAAAATGGGGACATAGGCAGGATAATGGATCAGGCCGACCACCCCAACACCCCCAGCAGCACCCCCCAGCAGCCATTCCAGTATCTCATTACCTGGCTATTTCTTCCCAGTCATGAAAACACTGTTCAAACCTGTCAGTGTGCATACTATTTTTGTCTTTACTTTTACAATGGTTATAGACATTTGGATTGAATTTAAAACTTTTATTTCAAATTTTATAGCACAAACACTGCTAAGCATTTGCTAAACAAATTGATACAGTTTCACAATGAAAGCAGATATGCATAAAGAGTAAACCTCTCTGCCTTTGAAACTCACATTCATTGAAATGGCATTGAAACCCACATTTACAGCAAATGCATCTAGCCAGTGTCAGATTAAGTTTACCTTTGGGCTGTTTTCAAACCATAGACCCCTGTACACATTTTTAGGACCATGCGTACATACATGCATGTGTTCTTTGATTCAGTTTCCTGATTGTATTAAATTACATTCCTTGTATAATACAGCACCACATATTAGAGTGTGTTTTAAATTTCTAATTTTGAACTTTTTTTAGTAAGCAATGAATCAAAACTTATGAACCAATAGTGACAAAACTATCCATTTCAGACCATTTCAACCATAAAAGGCCACTCAGTCTTCTGTCATTACAGTCCATCAATGTCAGTAAATATGCACAATCTCTGCAGAAGTAAAAGTCATCTGAATAATTCCACATGAAAGAGATCTGTAACTAATGATGAGGTTTGCTGCTGGCAAACAACTTTACATTTCAATGTTTCATGTACAAATTCAATGCCTGCTGGCCATGAAGAATAAACTGCATGTGTTACAATAAAAAAGTGGTAAACTGGTAATATTTCAATAAAGAACGGCTGGCAAGTTTAACTGTTACTAGACATCTCATCTAAAGAAAAACACACTCAGGAGTGTAGTACCTCTCTTAAAGTACACTGCAGTATCAACAATCCTTCGACATGATGTGGGAATAGAACCCACAGTCTTCTGCACAAAAGGCAAGTATATTACTTGTTGTGTTACTACCACTCCTTTCAAGTTCTGTAGCACAAACACTAGCAACCATTTTCTAAACAAAACAGTTGCACATAGAAGGCAGACAGTATGAGCAGCAGTAAAATTCTCTTCCCTTGAAACTCATAATTCCTAGAAAATGCACTGAAACTCAATGCACTGAAACTAAAATTCAATAAAAATTAAATGAAGCTTACGTTCCTTTTATATGGCCAGCAGGCATTGAATTTGTACATGAAGCAATCCCAAATAAAACCAAGACCCAATCCTCCAAAGGCAGATGTCCTGTCTGGTGGACCCCAGCCATAAACAAACTATACAATAGAAGGAGGAAACTACTACATGATAGAGCAAAATCCCAAAAAGGGAAGGCATCTCTGATCAGTATTAGCAAAAAACTACGGGCACTTATAAAATCGTCTAAGGCCAGCTTCGAGAGAAAAATTTCCCAGGACACTAAGGATAATCACAAGACTTTCTTTAGTTATGTTAGGAACCTGGGTGGGAATTCCCAGATATGCTCAGAATTAGTCCAAAATGACAAAAAATACACCGAACCCACAGACATTGCCAACATCCTAGCTGACAGGTTCAGCGCAAACGCCCCCCTCCCCCTCCTCACCAAAAGGGCAAATATCTATCCCAGCAGAGTGCTGCCCCACTGACATCTCAGATGCTCAGGTAAGAGCCGCCGTCTCCAAAGCAAAAACCACAGCATCAATGGGACCAGACGCTGTCCCGGGCTGCGTCCTACATGAACTCCAAGAAGAGCTAAACCCAAAACATAAAACTACTGTTCAATCTCAGCCTTACTACAGAATATGTACCCAAAGAGTGGCATACAGCAACAGTGGTCCCTCTCCACAAATGTGGTGCCTCAACGGATCCTGGAAACTATCACCCCATAAGCCTGACTAGCTTGGTCTGCAAAGCTATGGAAAGGATCATCATGGAACTCATAAATAAAGATATTGGGGACCTACAGACACTGGATCCTACCCAGTTCGGCTTTGTTAAGGGCAGATCCTGCCTCTTAAACCTGGTTGATTTCTTTGAAACAGTCACCAAGGCCATTGACGAGGGGAAGGTGGTCCACACAGCCTACCTGGACCTCGCGAAAGCCTTCGATACAATACCCCATTCGGGCATTATAGATAAGCTCACCAGCTTAAATATAAACCCCTATGTCACTAGATGGGTTGCAAACTGGCTCAAGGACAGAACCCACATGGTTAGAATTGCTGGAGCTATGTCAGACTCCAAACCAGTTACAAGTGGCGTCCCACAAGGCTCAGTCCTGGGACCTCTCTTGTTCGGTATATATTTCTCGGAGGTACAGGCCAACACGGAAGGACTGTGGCTGACCAAGTTCGCAGATGACTGCAAACTGGGCGCCATAATCGACTCTCCAGCCAACACAAGCGTCCTCCAAAAGGGCCTCATAGAAACAGACAACTGGTGCCAGAGCCATGGCCTCAAGCTAAACGCCAAAAAGTGTATAGTCATCCCTTTGGCAAAACAAAGTGCCCACAAATTACCACATAGGTGGTAATCCATTAAGTACAGAAGAAGTAATTAGGGACCTGGGGACCCAAGTTGATAGCAATCTCTCATTTGACAACCACGTGGCCAAAGTGGTTAGAAAAACATTTTATATAGCCCACCTAATCATGAAGGGATTCACATCTAGATCAGGGGAGGTCATCGTGCCTCTTTACTCATCCCTCATCAGGCCCATAATTGAGTACAATGCCCCTTTTGGGATGTACCTTACCAGACACCTGCAGCAACTGGAAAGACCCCAAAAGTACCTCACCAAGAGGATCAAATGGCTCAAACAGATGCCATATGCTGCCTGGTTAAAGAAACTCCAGCTCTACTCAGTGGCATACCGCCTGCTCAGAGGCAATCTGTGCCTGACATATAAAGCCATGTCCAACCCGGAATTAATGAACATGCTGCACCTCAGAAAATCCAAATCCCATCGAGCTACACGCTCGAGAGACTTGAACCTCAGCACTGAAATAAATAGGACATGCTGGAGGGACAGATTCATAACCCAGAGGCTCCCTTCACTCTGGAATAAAATCCCAGTCCAGGTTAGGCAGAGTCCCTCATTGACTCTTTTCAAGAGGAATCTTGATGAGTGGATGGGAGATCATAGGTTTACCCTGGGTATCACTTCTGTGTCACTGTTAGACAGAGGCACAGTATACTAACCTCGAAAAAGGGCATAGCAAAATTAATTTAAAATGGGTGGCGAAAGCCAAACACACTCTGGCTAGGCTTATAAATGCCCTAGAGCAGATAGCCTAGTATGAACCTATGAACCTATATGCAGGAGAAGGGAAAGTTACATGTGCGTGTGTGCATTGTGACACATGCAGAAAGGAAGGGGAGGGGAAAGTTAAGTGTGCATGTGTGACTCATAGTGCAACCTTAAAGAAGAAATGTAAGTTTTTCTTTCAATTAAAATAAAATGTGGCATCCTCTGGCCAATGGGCCCCAGACTGTGGTCCCCCAGCAGACCCTAGGCATCTGCCTAGTTTGCCAAGTGCAGGATCGATCTGAGCCCAGAAGATGTCAGAAAGCACTACTCAAGCCCCAGCACCTTAGCCCAAAGATTCCTGGAAATTATAAACTCAAATGCTGTGGAACAACTAGTCACCACTCCCACAAGAGGGGACAACATACTAGACCTGATCATTACCAACATGGGGACTCTATGCTCCACACCAGAAGTATATCCCTCATTGGTAAGATCAGACCATAAATTAATTTCACTGGATGTCCACATCCCGACCCCACCCCCAGCCCAGAAAACCACAGTGAAAAACTTCTCAAAAGCGAACTTCTCACTTCTCAAAACCGAAGTGGAATCCTTCAAGGCCCCAGGGCCAGTGGAAACTACAGCCCAAACTGCAGAATCCTATATAAATGCATTCTACAGACATCTCCAGGAATGCATGGATCATGCTATCCCAAACAAAACCAAGACCCAATCATCCAAAGGCAGGCGTCCAGTCTGGTGGACCCCTGCCATAAATAAACTGTACAACAGAAGGAGGAGGAAGCTACTACATGATAGAGCAAAATCCCTAATAGGGAAGGCATCTCTGATCAGTACTAGCAAAAAATTACGATCCCTCATAAAATCCTCCAAGGCCAGCTTCGAGAGGAAAAATTACACAGGACACCAAAGACTATCATAAGGCTTTTTTCAGTTATGTTAGAAACCTGGGATGCAACTCCCAGACTTGTTCTGAGTTGATTCTAAACGACAAAAAATACACTGAACCCACAGACATTGCCAATATCCTGGCAGACAGGTTCAGTGCAAACTTCTCCACCCCCTCCCCCCCAAAAGAGCAAGTATCTATCCCGGCAGAGGGCTGCCTCCCAAACATCTCAGATGCTCAGGTGAAGGCTGCCCTCTCCAAAGCAAAAAACACTGCTTCCATGGGACCAGATGTCGTCCCAGGTTGCGTCCTACATGAACTACAAGAGGAACTAATCCCTCAAATAAAACAGCTATACAACCTCAGCCTCACTACAGGATATGTGCCCACAGAATGGCGTACAGCAACAGTGGTCCCACTCCACAAAGGTGGAGCCTCTACGGACCCTGGAAACTGTTGCCCCATAAGCCTGACTAGCTTAGTCTGCAAGGCTATGGAGAGGATCATCATGGAGCTCATAAACAAAGACATTGGGGACCTACAGACACTAGATCCTACCCAGTTCGGCTTTGTCAAGGGCAGATACTGCCTTTTGAACCTGGTTGACTTCTTTGAAACAGTCACCAAAGCCATAGATGAATGGAAGGTAGTCCACACAGCCTATCTGGACCTTGCAAAGGCATTTGACACTTTACCCCACTCGGGCAACATAGATAAGCTATCCAGCTTAAATATAAACCCCTATGTCACAAGATGGGTCACAAACTGGCTCAAAGACAGAACCCACAGAGTGAGAGTTGCTGGAGCCATGTCAGACTCGAATCCAGTCACAAGTGGCATCCCACAGGGTTCTGTCCTGGGACCACTCTTGTTCGGTATATACTTTTCCGAGGTACAGGCAAACGTGGGAGGACTATGGCTCACCAAGTTCACAGACGACTGCAAACTGGGCACCATAATCAACTCTCCAGCTGACACAAACATCCTTCAAAAAGGTCTCACAGAGACAGATAACTGGTGCCAGCACCATGGTTTAAAGCTAAATGCCAAAAAATGTATAGTCATACCCTTTGGCAAAAACAATGTGCTCACAAATTACCACATAGGCGGAAACCCATTAAGTACAGAGAAAGTTATTAGGGACCTGGGGACCCAAGTTGATAGCAATCTCTCCTTTGAAAACCACATTGCCAAAGTGGTTAGAAAGACCTTCTACATAGCCCACTTCATCACGAAGGGTTTCACATCTAGATCAAGAAAGGTAATCGTGCCCCTTTATTCATCCCTTATCAGGCCCATCATAGAATACAATGCCCCTTTTGGGATGTACCTTATCCGACACCTGCAGCAATTAGAAAGACCCCAAAAGTATCTCACCAAGAGAATCAAGGGTCTCAAACAGATGCCATATGCTGCTCAGTTAAAAAAACTCCAGCTCTACTCAGTTGCATACCGCCTACTTTGAGGCGATCTATGCCTGACATACAAAGCTGTGTCAAATCCAGAATTAATGGACATGCTCCACCTCAGTAAATCTAAATCCCTTAGAGCCACACGCTTGAGGGACTGGAACCTCAGCACAGAAATAAATAGAACTTGCTGGAGGGACAGGTTCATAACCCAGAGGCTCCCTTCGCTCTGGAATAGAATTCCAGTTCATGTGAGGCAGAGCACCTCACTGAATCTCTTCAAGAAGAATCTCGATAAGTGGATGGGGGATCGTAGGTTTGTCCCAGGGATTACTCCCGTGTCACTATTAGACAGAGGCACAGTAAACTAAACCTTAAAAAGGGCACAGTATACTCAAATCAAGGGGTGGCATAAGCCATACAGAATCGGGCTAGGCTTATAATTGCCCCAGGGCAGATAGCCTAGTATGAACCTATGAACCTATGAACCTATGAAATTTTGAAGACTTCCTTGGACAGGGATTTAGTTTTTAGATCTTCTGCTGAAGAGGTTATTAAAAACTGTGAAGAGAAGGGTAAACTGATTCAGGGAATCTCTCAGAATTTTCAGCCTTCATTTAAGTTCTCCAAGGGATTTTCTGTGTTCTTGACTAACTTTGGTAAAAGGCAAAGTAAACAGTCACAACAAAATGCTGGTAAACAGATGTTTAAAAAACAATGGCAGGGAAATACCAAATAGAAAGAAAGGACCCACTAAAACAAAGGACAGCCAAATAAGTCAGAATCAAGGAATCGAGGACTTTGTACACCCCCCCCCCCCCGGCAGTCCCGTAATCTTTCCAGAAAGTCTGAATCTCCATCTCTGTTGTTTGGCAACAGATTGTTTCAGACAAATGCATCCTGGAAGTGATCCATCTAGGCTATAGATGGCAGTGGGAGAAACTTTGTCCTTCTCAAGGGATTCCTCCTCATCTGCTAAACTAAACTCTTCTCTTTTCTCCTGTTTGAAACTGTATGCTGTCTCAGGGGGTTTATCTTTCCCAGTTGGGGAAAGGTTTTTACTCAAGAATGTTTTTAGTGCCAAAAAAGATAATTCCTGGAGACTAGTTCTGGATCTTTCTTTCCTAAAGCAGCTTGCAATAATAGCCAAGTTCAAAATGCTGTCACTTTGCATCCGGTTGCCCTTTCTTTTTCATTTGAATTTTCTACTAGTAACCTTATATCTAAAATATGTATATCATTACATTCGTATTCCTATAAATTTCAGCCATTTCAAATATTTTTTTAATCTGGATCACATTATCAGTTCTCTGCCCTACTTTCTGGGCTATCCACAGCTCCAACAGTGCTCACAAAGCATCTTGCCCTTCTCATAGCCCATTGCAGACTACAGGGTGTCCACATTTTTCCATATTTAGATGACTTGCTTATCACTGTAGAGTCTTTTTTAAAGTGTCAGGAATCACTCAGTTGGGTATGAGATCACTTCACAAGCAGGAATTCAAAGAGAACATTCAAAAGTCTTTTTTGCCTCCATCACAAAGGATTGTTTTTCTGGGGAGCCTGCTGGATACCTCAGTACAAACAGCTTTTCTTTCACAGGAAAAAATAGATCTGTATTTAGATCTAATCCATGTATTTTCCATTCGGACAGCAGCTTCAGCCAGGGAATGTCTCAGGATTCTGCGTCTCATGGCATCTATGATACTCATGATACCGCCACGTCAGAAAGATACAATGTTATCTTAAGCCTCTTAAATCTCTTTAGTCCCAAAATCAACACCCTTGTCTTTTCAGATTCCATTCTGGGGTGCATAAAAAAGGGAAGCCAAATGGTGGAGACATCAAATGTCTTAGAATCCAGGTCTCCTCTTCTCATCTTCTGCTCTAAAACTAGTCAGTCACAACAAATGCCCCTTTCTGATTGTGGAGCAGTTTCAATGAGAATAAATGTTCAGGGTCTTTGGGACAAAACAAGACAGACCCAAAGATACAAGCATAAAAGAGATGTTAGCACCATGTTAACATGGGATATAGCTTTACATCACACTCACTCTGCACTTTGTTCTGATGAAGGCCTAATTCTTGGGCTGAAAGCGCTAAACCAGTGGATTTTGTTCTGATGAAGGCCTAATTCTTGGGCTGAAAGCACTAAACCAGTGGATTAAAGTTCATTTTGTGTGATATAGTGCTCCATTATCACTTGTGGTTTTCTTTTTATTTTACCAAAGTTACACAAAGTGTGAGACAAGTCTGCAGTTTTCTTTGAAGTTGTATTTAATCTTAACCAATGTTTTCACATTATGTCTAATTTGGTATAATTATTTAAACTGTAAATTTTTGTATTATTTTTGAAGATTGAAAAATTATTATTCTTATTATTATTGTTCTTAAAACGTTTTTGTCATACTTTGGAGCTTTTCTCTCTGGGCCTCCACTGGAAATGGGTACTTACCCAGTCAGACTTTCCCATTACTGAAATGTCAATAAATAAATAAATTTACTCACACAAGACATGGGATGTTTGATACACCCTAACCCGAAACAGCTGCTACTGACTGCCAGGGTCTTAACAGAAGAGTAGCCGGTTCAAGTAGCACCCTGGGCTGGTACTATGAGCCAGGAGCCCACTCCCTCAGCTCCTCAAGTGACGGGCAAAAAAAAAAAAAAAAAAACACTTCATTCACTGTAATAAGCTGATTGAATGTAGCAAGTAACAAACAGTTTAAACACCAGCTCCTCGGATCAATGAAGGCAGTCCTCCTAATAAAGTGGATACCACCAATAGTCCCAAAAATGTTGTACTTTTAATCTTTATTTATACATTCTACTATTTATTATGTCTAGTTATTATTTTTTATTTATATGGTAATTTATATTCAATATTTATATTTATATTTACAAAGTTCAGTCACACTTCATATACATTATATATTACATACATTATACATTAGGAACATTCAACATATTTACTTACTTATAGATCCCTATATGGTACATTGAGTTTTAAATGTTTTTATATGCTCTTTACAACATTTTATATGTGTTTACATGTCTTTATATAGTCTTCATGCAGCTATATGCATGGGTACTTAGATGCATTGTTTTTTTATATGCACTTATTATATGCATTTTTACATGTTTAGCAACATTATGAGGAGGTACCAACTGTTATATATTGCTTATACACATGATATAATATTTCATACAATATGGTGTTCATATACCTTTATATACTTTGGAAGTAGGATATTTTTATGTAATACATCTTTAAGATAGTGAATTGATTTACGTTTAACTTACGTTTAATTAATTAGTTTATTGATGCTAATTATTGTAATTGGCAGAGGTATAAGTATGTGGTGTGAACATCCTATTATTGATTCTGATGAGGTCTCCGGAGTGGAGACGAAAGCGCTCAATCCTGGTTGTACAGTTGTTTGTGAATAAAGACTTTTGGATTACTTTTGTTTCGAACCTTTTTGGAACTATTGGTGGTATCCACTTTATTAGGAGGACTGCCTTCATTGATCCGAGGAGCTGGTGTTTAGTTTGTCAAGCTACGCATTTTTGTTTTCCAAGTAGCAAACAGTTGCTACAATTTATACCCTGCCTGTATGGAGAGCTAAAGCGCTCAGGCTTTAGTTAAAAAAAAAAAAAAAGATTTTTTTTTTTCTTTTCAACTGTAGAACACAGAGAGCTACAGTGCTCAGGTTTAAGCACAAATGTAATTCCGGCTTTTAAAAGTTGGTATTACATTAAAGAAAGTTCCAGATCGGCTGATCACACCCCTCAACAATTTGTGCCCAGGACAGTTGCCCTTGTCTTGTCACCGTAGCCATGCTACTGGGTCTTAATACCTTTTAGGCATGTGCTTTCTGAGGAAATGCTGCAGATATTAATGGAGGTAATTAAAGCTGCGGCTACCAGAAAATCATAAATTAGTGAGCAGAAAAGGTTTTCTAGTTGTTGCCACCAAATCAACCAGTACCTATTCAGAACCAGTGTTTCTCTGGTTTTACAATATCTGTGTAAGTCACTATCCAATGGCCTGTCTTACTCCTCTATCAGGGTTCATTTTTCAGCCATTTCATCATGTCTGTCCATGGATCCTCATCTTACAATGCAGTTTCATATCAAAATATATTGGAAAGGGGATTTTGCACAAGAATTCTCCCAGGAAACCTGTGGCTTCTCCTTGGACCTTAACTTTGTGATAGAGAACCTAACATTTGCTCCATTTGAATTAGCTCACTTGGCTGACTTGGTCTGTATTAACATGGATAACAGTTTTACTGATTGCTCTGTCATCTGCAAAAAAAGTATCTAAGTTGCAAGCTCATATGGTTGGATATTCTTATCTTGTCTTCCACAAGGATTGGTTTTCTTTGAGCTGTAATTATTTTATGCTTAAAATGGTATCCACGTTTACCACAAGCCATTCTATCCTTAGCACTGGTTTCTTTCTAGAACCCAAAAATGAGGGAGAAAGCATGCTTCGTACCTTGGATGTCTACAGATGATTCAGATACTATCTTGACAGAGCAAAATCTTTTAGGTTCATAGGTTCATAGGTTCATAGGTTCATACTAGGCTATCTGCCCTGGGGCAATTACAAGCCTAGCCCGATTCAGTATGGCTTACGCCACCCCTTGATTTGAGTATACTGTGCCCTTTAAGGTTTAGTTTGCTGTGCCTCTGTCTAATAGTGACACAGGAGTAATCCCTGGGAAAACCTACGATCCCCCATCCACTTATCGAGATTCTTCTTGAAGAGATTCAGTGAGGTGCTCTGCCTCACATGAACTGGAATTCTATTCCAGAGCGAAGGGAGCCTCTGGGTTATGAACCTGTCCCTCCAGCAAGTTCTATTTATTTCTGTGCTGAGGTTCAAGTCCCTCGAGCGTGTGGCTCTAAGGGATTTAGATTTACTGAGGTGGAGCATGTCCATTAATTCTGGATTTGACATAGCTTTGTATGTCAGGCATAGATCGCCTCGAAGTAGGCGGTATGCAACTGAGTAGAGCTGGAGTTTTTTAACCGAGCAGTATATGGCATCTGTTTGAGACCCTTGATCCTCTTGGTGAGATACTTTTGGGGTCTTTCTAATTGCTGCAGGTGTCGGGTAAGGTACATCCCAAAGGGGCATTGTATTCTATGATGGGCCTGATGAGGGATGAATAAAGGGCATGATTACCTCTCTTGATCTAGATGTGAAACCCTTCGTGATGAGGTGGGCTATGTAGAAGGTCTTTCTAACCACTTTGGCAATGTGGTTTTCAAAGGAGATTGCTATCAACTTGGGTCCCCAGGTCTCTAATAACTTTCTCTGTACTTAATGGGTTTCCGCCTATGTGGTAATTTGTGGGCACATTGTTTTTGCCAAAGGGTATGACTATACATTTTTTGGCATTTAGCTTTAAACCATGGCGCTGGCACCAGTTATCTGTCTCTGTGAGACCTTTTTGAAGGATGTTTGTGTCAGCTGGAGAGTTGATTATGGCGCCCAGTTTGCAGTCATCTGCGAACTTGGTGAGCCATAGTCCTCCCACGTTTGCCTGTACCTCGGAAAAGTATATACCGAACAAGAGTGGTCCCAGAACAGAACCCTGTGGGACGCCACTTGTGACCGGTTTTGAGTCTGACATGGCTCCAGCAACTCTCACTCTGTGGGTTCTGTCTTTGAGCCAGTTTGCGACCCATCTTGTGACATAGGGGTTTATATTTAAGCTGGATAGCTTATCTATGATGCCCGAGTGGGGTATTGTGTCAAATGCCTTTGCAAGGTCCAAATAGGCTGTGTGGACTACCTTTCCTTCATCTATGGCTTTGGTGACTGTTTCAAAGAAGTCAACCAGGTTCAAAAGGCAGGATCTGCCCTTGACAAAGCCGAACTGGGTAGGATCTAGTGTCTGTAGGTCCCCAATGTCTTTGTTTATGAGCTCCATGATGATCCTCTCCATAGCCTTGCAAACTAAGCTAGTCAGGCTTATGGGGCGATAGTTTCCAGGGTCCGTAGATGCTCCACCTTTGCGGAGTGGGACCACTGTTGCTGTACGCCATTCTGTGGGCACATATCCTGTAGTGAGGCTGAGATTGTATAGCTGTTTTATTTGAGGGATTAGTTCCTCTTGTAGTTCATGTAGGACGCAACCTGGGACGCCATCTGGTCCCATGGAAGCAGTGTTTTTTGCTTTGGAGAGGGCAGCCTTCACCTGAGCATCTGAGATGTTTGGGAGGCAGCCCTCTGCCGGGATAGATATTTGCTCTTTTGGGGAGTGGAGAAGTTCGCACTGAACCTGTCTGCCAGGATATTGGCTATGTCTGTGGGTTCAGTGTATTTTTTGTCATTTAGAATCAACTCAGAACAAGTCTGGGAGTTGCATCCCAAGTTTCTAACATAACTGAAAAAAGCCTTATGATTGTCTTTGGTGTCCTGTGCAATTTTTCTCTCAAAGCTGGCCTTGGAGGATTTTATGAGGGATTGTAATTTTTTGCTAGTACTGATCAGAGATGCCTTCCCTATTAGGGATTTTGCTCTATCATGTAGTAGCTTCCTCCTTCTGTTGTACAGTTTATTTATGGCAGGGGTCCACCAGACTGGACACCTGCCTTTGGATGATTGGGTCTTGGTTTTGTTTGGGATAGCATGATCCATGCATTCCTGGAGATGTCTGTAGAATGCATTTATATAGGATTCTGCAGTTTGGGCTGTAGTTTCCACTGGCCCTGTGGCCTTGAAGGATTCCACTTCGGTTTTAGATCTGCTGATCAGTTATTACTTTCATGTGAAGAAAAGATGAAAGGACAACCTATGCCAAAGCAGACTATGTCCACATGGTTGTCTCAGTTTATTACCTTTTGTTATTCACACCACAAGAAAACAATTACAGGCAGGGTCAATGCTACAATTGTATGTACCAGTTGGAAGTGGTCAATATTATTTTGGAGTGCTTTCCTTCCACATCAGGGGTCAAGTGTACCATTAAGTAGTGGTTTCATTTGTGATGTTTTGGAATGGGTCGGGCTCTAAAAAAGTACTCTAACAGCAGCAACTTGGTCTGCTGTGCATACCTTTACAAAGAACTATTAACTAGATTCCTTTTTTATGTCTAGGTCCAGCTTTGCTAGGAGTAATCACCTGGACCATTCCCCTTCTAGCTCTCAGCTATTTTAAGCTATGATAGTCCACCCATATAGCTAAGGCTACTGCAGCAGTGACCAATATGATGAATATAGTGCAGTTATGTAAGTAAACTTACCATAACAGTACATTTTTGAATGATTACTGTAGCTGCTTCCTTTCTCCTTCCACCCCCCTTGTTTTTGTCTTTTCATATGCCAGGCTGCGGACATGTATTATTTTCATGTATCATTTTTCTTTTCCTTGCAATTTCCTCTCAGGCATTTACCTCCCTTTCTTATTTGGTACAAAAACTCTGAAGAGCTTGGCATCCAAGCCTGGCTTTTATGTCAGCTCAGCTCAGGCTGACTAATAGTTTGAGCATGTGGAAGGTGCCCTGAAGCTTTGGAAGCGGGCAGCTGTTATAAACTTGGCAGGATATAACCCATATAGCTAAGGCTACTGCAGCAGTGATCATTTGAACATCTACTGCTATGATAAGTTTACGTATACAACTGTATGAGTGCTAAGGTCTTGGAAAGCCTTGCTGAAGGAAGTAACAGAGTACATGGTTACTGAGGGGTTAAAAATAAAATACAGCAAATGGAAATAAGTGTCAGGAGTGGGACAAGAGAGAGGGACATAGCAATAGCTCTAGCAAATGGATTAACTTAGTGGATATTTGCTCTGCTTCCAGCACACTTTCATATGAGCAATTACAGAAGAGTGTCACATAGAAAAACATAAATGATGAAAACACAGCATTTATATAAACTTTCTGACTGAGATGAAAATATGAGTTTGGTGATGCCATTCTGAAAAGTGGACAGCACATGTTCCACATGGACTGAACATGTTCCACAGTACCTTTTCACAATTCAAACAGAATAACAGACTGTAATTTAAATGAGACAGACACAGGCAGTTTGGCTAAATGATTTTGATTGTGTGCATATTTTTTTCCAGGTCTTGGTTCTTTCAAATGCAGCAAGAAAAGTGTCTCCCGCTGGAGAAATTATCAATCTGCTGTCTGTTGATGTGCAAAGGTTAATGGACCTTGTTATATATTTTAATGGCATCTGGCTTGCTCCAATTCAGATTGCACTGTGCTTCTTCTTTCTTTGGCAGGTAATGATATGTTTATTGGTTTTATTTAGCAGCTGGAAGTACATTTGATTAAATTTCTGCAAGTGCCTCATGCAGTGATCACTGAGTTGTCCTGATTATATACAGAGGTGACGGTAAAAGCCTCATTATTCACAGATTATTTTATGTTTTCAGGAAATAGTACAAGTTCACTTGATCTTGATAACTTTCAGAATTTGCCATCATTTACAGTCAGTAGAGCATGCCCTCTGTAATTATGTATATTAGTTCTAACATATTTTGAAGATTTTTCTTAATTGCTAACCGATCATGATAATTATAGCTGATTAAATCGGAGATGGTGCCAAATAGAGATAAAGTAACTCCAGGGCACTTAGGAAAAGAATTTGGGAAAAAGTGTAAAATGAAGAGAGAAAAGGCTAAAAATAAGTAAAAATCTGAAACTTGTATTTGTGCAACTGTTATGAAGGGACAAGCATAGTGGCGCAATGGTTTGTGTCGTTGTCTGAGATTACTTGTTCTCTTACTTATTTCTTGGCTGAGATGCTTTGTATGTTGAGTCTGCATGTCTGTTTTGTGTCCATCCTGTTTTTTGTTTGGTGCTGTGGTCTCCTCTCATATCCCTTCAGTGTGGTGTAGGTAAATAGGAAGCCCTCTGTACTACCCATAGGTTTATGACTGTGTGTATGTGAGCCTGTGTATCTGTGTGTCTCTGTGTTTTGTAGGTGTTAAAGCTTGTATATTGCCCATAGGTTTATAACTGTGTGTGTGCATATGTGTGTGTGTGTGTGTGTGTGTGTGTGTGTGTGTGTGTGTATGCATATTGCCAGGATGCCTCCAGATCTCCCACAACAATAAATAAGATTAAGAGGGCACTCTGGCAATTAAAATGCAAGGAAGGAAGGGAAGAAATGCATAAAGAACGCAAAAAACAGAATTAAAGTGCACAAAACAAAAGTTTGGTCTATTATTTTGACCATTTGCTGACCAGGATCACAATGCTAGATATGTTCACTCATCAAAGTGCAATCTCATTGACAGCAAGCACTGGTCAACAGTATGTCTTGACCGATAGTGTTTCCATGTTGCCAGACTTGCCTGAGCAAGATGTGGCCTGCACAGCAGTGAAGACCATCCTGTGGGAACAGGAAGTGATTGCGTTTGTAGATGAGCTGTTTAAAGGGAGTAAAATCAAAAGGATTTGGTATTGTGATTACATGTGTGTGTGTGTGTGTGTGTGTGTGTGTGTGTGTGTGTGTGTGTGTGTGTGTTGGTTATAGTGGCAGTTGACATGAGGGAACTATCATCCAGGCAGGTATGAAAATGCTTTATCTTGGCCAATGCAAAATATCGGTCTCTCTTACAGCCTATTTTCCACGAAGAGGCTCATGAGTTCCATGGCACAAGACATTCCAACTGACAGCCTGAAGGGCCACAACAAGGTTCAAACTTCAACAAGACTCCTCCGCAGTGTCAAGAATCAGTGAAAGGATTATAGCTATCCCACTAGTGCCAAATCCCAGACGTGTCCAATAGCTCACAAGGAAGCCCTGTATTAATACAGACAGCCATACTTCCTTGTTTAAGCTCTTACTCCCTCTCATGTAGCTGACATGAGCATGTGCATCACAGCATGGATGTGCTGTGTGTTTTTCATGTGCATCCATGATGCCAAACATACACGTCTGAAGGTTACCATCACTAGTCTGGTAGCACCAAGCTCACTTTCCCCAGCTCTGGCTGTTTTTGATGATGTGCATGGCAGTGATCAGCTATCCAGAACCACTGTATGTATATTATACTAGTAACCACAGTAGATCTTGTGGAGCTATGATGTCAGGACCTGCTAAATGGAAAGCCATACCACACATGCCATGTGTGAGACTGTGCCCCCTTCTAATGAGTTGTCTGACTAGGAGTAGGGACCTCTAAAGAGCATTGGCCAGAAAGTGATCAGAGGAAGCCTTTAAATACCAGAAAGTGACTCATGGATTACCAGAATGACAAAAGTGGATGTGATTGTTACATACATTGCTACCCAGAACAGCCAGAGACCTGGTGGTAGAAAACTCTCAGCCTGACTCAAGTTGCAGAAGAGGTACAAGAGAAATGTAATATACTGTGTGTGTGTTTTAATAACTTTTCTAAAATAGAACTTTGCTAGTTTTCATTTTGTGTTAGGCATCTCTGTAAATAAAGGAAAGTGAAATTAAAGTATTGTATCCAATGTGCATTGTGTACTAAAATGATAGTTTTGGTGTGCAAAGTTTGGTTTAAAATATAATAAACTACAGTATTTTGTAATCCTGCATCACTACATGCAATATTGATACACACACACACACACACACACACACACACACACACACATATATATATGTGTGTGTGTGTGTGTGTGTGTGTGTGTGTGTGTGTGTGTGTGTGTGTGTGTGTGTGTGTGTGTATCCCGAATATAGAAGGGACCCTTGATTTGTTATGTAAAAAATCAAACATGTTTTTATCAATTACCCCTTCCAACAATAAATCATATCATGCCATGTAAATCCTCTTGTAGGAAATGTTTATTTCATTAATCAATACATCTGTGTATTTATTCTCATCCTGTAGTATTTCTAGCATCTTTGCTTCATATATAATATTGTTCATAAAAACTATTCCACCCCCCCCCCCTGTCTGGTTTCATTAGTCTGACTTGAAGCTTGTTCCCAAGTTCTTGTAATATTTCATTTTCTACTTTAGTTAAATTAGGGGGGAACCTGTTCTTGCACACACTTTCCCTCAACTCCTTTTCTATCACGACCTCCAAATGCTTTAATTGAGGATGCAGAGGTGGGTTACAAACACTCTTCCTTATAAGGATTTCACCACTACCCATGGGTCTGGGTTTACCATCTAACACTAATTGAAAATTCTTCTTTCTTAAAAACATTTTTAAATCAATAGCCATTCTACTGACATCACACTTTTTCACTGGGACAAAATTCAAACTTTGGAAAGTAAGTTAAAATGATTTTAGTTTACTTCAACCTCACTGTAGTTAAAAATATTAAAACTCTTGAATGTTAATTTAACCCCATCACTTAAAATTCCATTTACATGTGGACACTCCATTAGAACCTCCCTCTGCCTCTCCCCCTCCTTCCATCCTGCTGAAAGTAAACCGGTTGCTGATTCCAAATCCTTTCTGACCTCCTGAGCTGGGGATATTCTAAAGGGTCCTACATCGCTGAGGAACTACCTAACTCCCTTCTACCCTTAGTCTCCAAGTCAGTTTCCTGGTAGTTACCATTATAACTAGTATAAACTTCTACCTCATTGCTGCAGGAATCAATATTCCATCTACTCGGATGTAGATTATTCGATCTTGTACTGAGGTCACTGCATTTGTTTCCATATTCTTGCCTAACCCTCTCCATTTTTCTCTGTTTTCTATTTAAAATGTATTTACGTTTATTATCTATCTTGTCCCTAACTTCAAAATATTTTTTCTTGTATTCATCTGTGGAAAACAGATTATTATCGAAACACGCATTCACCTTTTCAATGCGTTCCATTAGGGCACACATATCTTTTTCATTCTGTCTAATTATAGCCTTCATTAAATCAATTCCCCATTTATCGAAAAGGCCCTGTGGCTGACAATGGGACAAAAGGACATTCATATAATGACAATCCCCCGGATTCACTAACCTTCTATGCAGGACTAGCTTAGTCCTGTATGGGACCGCCCGTTTAGGAGCAGTACGGTAGCACGCCATGCATAGTAATAGACTTACACGGAGTGTGTACAAGTGCAGGGGTGTGTCTGAGAGCAGAATATACATGCCCCTGCAATGAAGGACTGCAGAAAGGTAGTAAACAATGAGCAAGACCACCCATAGATGTATGCATACCCCCCAGCAACATCCCCCCACATGTATAAGAGCAATAATGAAAAAAAAAATAAAAATGATATGTATTGTTAATGAAACAGATGAGGTTTAACCATAGGTGCGCAGGGTTGCCCATCGTTTAGCTACGGTTAGTGAAGCTTAAATAGCAAAAGGAGGATAAAAAGCAGGATATGCAAATGAAGCAGTACAGCAATATTGTAGTGGGCAGAGCATTTGCTTCATGAGCAGTGAATCCCGGTTCGAGTCCCACTGCAGTACATTCCATTTCCATGTCAAATCACTGTTATCATCAATATATTTAATTGTATAACCTAATAAATAACATATATGTGTGAACTGGAGTAGTAAGCTGTGTAATGAATGATAACCCCCATACACTTGCCAAATTCACCACCTCCCCAAGAACCAGTAGACTATTACTGTCTAAAATATAGCAGTAGTAAAGATAAATAAGCACTAGTAAGCAGATGCAAGTCTGTTTGCATGATGGCAAGCAGTGCTTACACAGAGTAAGCAATAATGAGGCTAACCATGTGTAAGCGGATGTCACCAGAACTTAGCAGTGCTTACCGTCTCGCAAACCGGCTGGCAACTGCGTAAAAGTACTTCAACCACTCTGTATCCAATGGGCCTCATTCTGGCCAGCAACAAATTAAACAGTCCCTGCAAGGCTCAAATCCAGGAGCCTGCACACCATAGCCAATGTTATTTACCACTAAGCCACTGCAAATATACATAACCCTGATGTTTCCACAAACATAGCATCCAGCAATGCCATTCAGCATTTCAGGACATGTAGCTAAATATGTAGATGTATGTGTGTGTGAGTGTGTGTGTGTGTGTGTGTGTGTGTGTGTGTGTGTGTGTGTGTGTGTGTGTGTGTGTGTGTGTGTATATATATATATATATATATATATATACATACATATATATAAATATCCACATATATATATATATATATATATATACATATGCAGACATCCATACATCTATATGTCATTAGATATATATATATATATATATATATATATATATATATATATACACACACACATACATATATACACATATATATATATATATATATATATATATATATATATATATACATATATATATATATATATATATATATATATATATATATATATATATACATATACATACATACATATACAGAAATAAATATATATATATATGTGTGTGTGTGTGTGTGTGTGTGTGTGTGTGTGTATGTATACACAGATATATATCTATAGATATGATACAGCACATAAGAATGACATGTATGACGACAGGCACCGCCAATGGGGATGAGGGGTCTCAATCAACATATGTGTTACACTTACTAATATCCCCCCCCCCAGCCAAATAGGTGAAACATACAAACACACAAAAAAAGTAAACAAACCACTGCTTCCCAAGCTACAGGCAGGATACTACCAGTGAGAGAAACATTGTCGATCCGCTAAGTCTAATCTAGAAACAAAGACAAGAACGTCCCTTGCAGGACAACCCAAAAATTTAGGGCGTATTTGGACTCCTGTCATTAAACAGATTTGCAATGGCAGGGCACATATGTTCTCAGACTACAAGGTTGGGAAAGCCTGATGATCCATGGGTTGAGACAAAGTATGTGATGGGTCCCAAGAAGTGGAGAGTGGGCAGTGGTTAGACCTGACCTGCACCCAGAGAAAGGATGATTGCTGTGGAGGAGGAGCGCAGGGGGGGTGATGGGTATGAAATTATGGGTCAGGGCATGCTGGTGTTGGATGGAGCGGTTCTAATTGTACCGCCTCGTGGATGTAAGCAATAGTATGAATTGGGAAGAGCATTCGCCTAACTAGCAGGCATTCTCCGTTTGAGTCTATTTTACGTGGCAAAGCATGTTGTAACCAATAGTTTTGTTGCAAAACATCTAAATAACACATATGTGTGAACTAGAGTACTGCAGGAAATGCACATGTGATGTAGCAGTGTCATAATGAATAAGGCACTAGTAAGCAGGTATAAGCACAAATAAGCAGTAGTAAGCATATGTAAGCACTATTAATCATGTTTAAGTGCGTCTGCATGGGGGTAAGCACTGCATACACAGATTAAGCAATATGGAAGCTAACTGAGTAGTGGAAAGTGTGACTGGAAGTTAGCAGTGCTTACCTCCGCGCAAACACTCGCACACCCGCTTACAACTGCTTTAAAGTGCCTTAATCACTCTGTATCCAATGGCCCGTGTTTTGCCCAGCAACAAAATAAACAGCCTCTGCAAAGCTCGAAGCCAGGACCCTGCACACCATACACAAAGTGATTTACCACTAAGCCATGACATATACATAAAGCCAATGTTTTATGAAACATATCATAAAGTCCAGTTATGCAACAATACAGAGAATGTATACTAACATCTAGATGTATGTGTGTGTGTAAATATATTAATATCTAAACAGATACAACATATCTCTATATGTAGATATCTATCTATCTATCTATATATATATATATATATATATATATAGATATCTACATATATATATATATATATATATATATATATATATATAGATATGTATATTTAGAAATATTTACATATATTTACATATATATGAACATATATACATGCAAATGCCTACATCGACACATATATATGCACCTATATGTCTACATATACACAGCAAGTTACATATATGTACACAGATATATAGCTATGTAGGTATATACGGACATAGTCATACATATGTAAGCTGATATATATATATACATCTATGTAGGTATATGTGGCCATACATCTGTAGATAGCAGTGGCAGATTAACAAAAACATATATGTCCACATGCACCATTAATGGAGTTGTGAGGTCCCAAACAATATACGTCTTGTACGAATAGGCATACCCCCACAGCCAAACAAGTCCACCCTGCAATACACTACCAAGTGTTGCAGATCCCATAACCAGGACCTGACATGACATGGGCACAGGATGCTGACAGTACTACATTCCACCTGTATGATGTCAGGCTGGTATTGGTCACATATGCTGTACAGTCTACCTCCCATAGGAAATGTAAAATGTGGAAGCTATCAACATCCCCAGGATACATATACACAGACACATATCTGCAGATACAGATATACCTATATGTATATAATTACATATATATAGATATACATGTGACTACACATACACACGCAGAGATATGTACAGTAAGATACATATGTAGAAGGTGCACAAAATATGGAACAGCCACTATGCCTACAGTTCACACCTGAACAACTGGACACTGTATGGGCCACCCATACAAATGACAATAATTGCCTGCAACATATACCCACAGAAAGGTCATAGAAAAAAACACCACGCACAGGTTTTCAGGGATGGAAAATCTTTATTTGTGTACTATTACAGTTCTATATACTATTGCTACTGTAACTGAAATTATCTTTACAGACATGATGTGTGTGGGAGGTCACATCTGCTTTCCACATGTGTGCCATTGGCTACTGACAGACATCCTAAGGACATCATAGTAAAGTACCGCTGCTAGCACGTACTGACCCTGTCGACTGCAGCAGAGATATTGGCCAATATGTGTGGACATTCTGACACACTCTGTACAGTCCAGAGGTATATACAGAACCCCTTGGTGCAAAACATGTGTACCATGCCTGACAATATGGATGTTAACAGCCATGTAGATGTGTATAACACATAACTGGTATACATATGCCACCATAGGTTATGCATTCACACACCCCTGTCTGGCCTGACATGTAATAACTGCTGGTACAGGGATGCCATGGCCACCAATTACCCACTAGATATTGACATACAGCTGTACAGCATCCCACTGCTCTGTCTGACATACATGACTGTTAAGGGAGGCCCAGGAGCAGTACATCTGGCAAGTATCTGCACATGATATCTCACTGGGTAAGTACACTAAGCTGCTAGGCATGTAACAATGCACTGTGCAGGCTACAGGCAGACTGGCTCAACAGTGACCTACATCTCCTATGGGGGAATGCACATGTACCTGCATATATAGCAGGCTGTACAGGCATGTCACAGCACAGGCTAAGATACACCTGTGTGAAAGTGCATAACCACAACCAATGAGAACACAGCCACAGCCACATATGGCAAGCTAGCATAATATTACAGCATATGGACTATCTGTTTGGACTATCTGTTCAACACCATCCTCATATGTGCCACTCACACACTAACCCTACATATACTGAGCCACTACACAGTTTGGTCTGAAGGCTGACTGTGGTATGGGACATGTGTGTGTATGGCCCTGCAAACATGTAAGCCAATACAGTAACATACAGTGGAGCAGCATGTAACATCAGACAGGATGGGACGTAGGACGTTGACAACTACCACAGTCTGTACACAGGCCAAGGTACATATTAACAATGCACACACTGTCGACATTCACCATAAGTACACAGACCTCAGTACTGTACAAACAACCGCAGTATGTCCAGGTTATGTCATCAAATATAACCCCTACTGTACATAACATGTGTAGCAGTCTGATATCTCCCTGGCTTGTTATCAGATATGATGACACTAATTATGGTGTACAGCACATATGCACCTCTTAATGCATGACATATGCACAAAGGTTGACAGAGTTGTGGCTGGAGGCACATACACAAGTCCAGTACTTGACATGTTGCTGTGATAACCTCATACATTTACTGTTGTAACAGGGTTTGTTGCAGCATAGTTCCTATAAGGGATATGTAGTCGGTAACTGTCACAGCTTTCACCATCTACAGACTGCAATCCTCACACTACCTTCTGCAGTCCACAGATAGATGCTCTGGGGGTAACACATGAAACCTAAGGCACAACACTGCCCAGTCTGCAGTTGATCCTGCAGATGAGGATTCCTCATAAACCTGGAACTGACATGGCAGGTATTGAGACATGTAGGACAGCCATATCCACACACCCATTGTTAAACCAACATTACTCCAAATGCAGTATAGCAGCACTTACAGTCTGTAGTCAGGTCAGGCACATTCCCCTCCTGTGTGTTTCCCTGTTTCCGCAGTGTATGTTGTTATAGGTAAATCCCCAATCCATCTGAGATGCTGTTTGCTAAACAACAGATCTAGTTCCTACTCACAGTGAATGAAAAGGCCCAACACCAACATGATGTTCCTAGATATTGGAGTGTGTTTCCATGCAATTGGATATGGGAATATTACCACAGCTGTTCCACATGCAATCAGCTAGGGGAGGGCTGAAATTCGTGCAGAGGCCATCAGCTGATCATGAGCATCACTTAAAATACACATGCTGCTGACTAAGCAAAGCAGGTGTAGGTCTACACATCCACCAGAGAGGGAGTTGGAGAGGCAGACAGAGGCAAAGTCAAGTCAGGGAGGGGTGAGAGAGTAAAACCTAAGTATGCTTGTGTCACACACCTACAAGCACAGGGTATCAAACCCCTGATGACTATGTTATGCTATCACAGTTCTATGCAGTTACTGGATGCACCACATGAGTTACCTGCTGTGGAGCGCTCAGAACATATATGTGATGGTGAGTGACATTTGCAACAGGGATACGGTAGCTATACGGTAGGTGACATACACATGCCTGTCCGCATGAACAGGTGCCAGCATCAACACAGCCACACTCTCACAGGGACGCACACACATTGACACACTTGGCAGGGCCAGGATTACAACTCATCAGTAGTGGGATTGCCACAACACATCACTGTGCAGGTATCATATGCACAACGGAGGTTGTATGGGCAAAGGGTATAGGGAGGTGTCTGACATCAGACAGCATGTTTCAGTATGCCAATGGGGGTTGTAGGGAGTGTGGATGTGAACATACGCACCATACAACACACACACAAACAAACAGGGTGCCAATACTAACATGCATGGGTGCATGTCTGCACAGGTATGTGGTGGTCGACTGTGTCAGACAGCTGACGATGGGTATACCTTGGCATCAGGCCACATGACAATGGTCTGCATTGTGGCTCAGGGCCTTAGTTTCTGCATTTGCCCACACAGGTGGGTATTTTATCCCCCATCCAGTCACCTGGGTGACTACTGTGTGTGGCCAATGCTGTGCATCACTTGCCATGTATGTGTTCCGTAGTCCATGACATGGATGGTGTCTGGGATGTGCACACCTCCCACATGCATGTACAGTGACATGTAGAACTGTACCTGGAGTGTTGGGCCCATGTTGTGTGCACAGATTATCAGATGTGCCAGTCGTGGCCACCTGTGGCAAGAACTGGTAATGGGCAGCAGGTTTACACTGCACCTACATTGATAGCATGCTAACAGCATTCCCTGGTGCCAGTGGCATCTGTCCATACAGGGCATGTCATCAGGCATGATATGTCCGTTGTGGGTCACATGTGATGGCACCACAGGTGTTGCAGGTGTCCAGTGGGGAACACGGGAAAGGTGCACTGTCTGCATGTATGTGCCTATTGGACAGATAGACAGGGTGCCATGCCCTCTGTAGGCCACTGCAATCACTCCATAGTTACTATCAGTCGCCAATATGCCGTGTACTACACACATATTGGCTGTTGCCTCGGCGTGTGTGTGTGTGTGTGTGTGTGTGTGTGTGTATGACATGGGTTGAGAGTGTGCTCTGGGTAATACTGGGCTTGCTAATTGTGATTGCCTGGCTGTGATGTCACATGTTTGGGTATGGATTTGCACCCCAGCCTCTCAGCTATTTCACATCTGTTATCCCTGTACAGTGGGCATTGTGATATAGGGCCACCATAAAAGACATTTGCAAAACCCAGCCCACATTGGGCCCAGGTGTCACACACTCACACCCACCCCCACACAGGATACAAGTTAAAAACACACACCTGCCATGTCTGGGAGATGAACTCCTACCTACCTAGTTTAGTACACTGCACCACTACAAAGTTATAGTACACACCACAAAGATTACTGGAGTATGTCTTCTCCAAAGGTGTATTTCACATTGGATGACATCAGCCGGATTGCCACAGTAGGCCATTGGACATGTACTGAGTGTGACTAGCCTAAAATACATTGCTCCCCACACAGACATTGGAACATACACAAAACATCCACAACCAACATGCGTGGGTATAAAACTCCTGACAGAGGTCTATACCACACTACAGCAGTATGCAGTTACAGGACATGCTATGGAGATTACTGGGCTGCAGCTTCCCAGAGGTGTATTTCTAGGTGGATGACAGCAGCAGCCTTGCCAAAGATGAGCATTTGAAGTGTAGGGAGTGTGACTACCCTAAAAAGCATTGCTCTCTACAAATATAGAAAGACACACACACAGTTGCCATGTCCAAGAATTGAACTCCTACCTAACTGTTTTATCACACTATATCAGTATGCAGTTATGGGACGTGCCATGGAGATCACTGGGATGCAACTTTTCCAGGGATGTATTTCTAGATGGATGACATCAGCAGCCATACCAAAGTAGTGCATTTAAATTGTAGGAGGTGTGACTACTGTAAAAAAAATTGCTCTCTACACAGACAGACACACACCATTGCCATGTCTGGGAATTGAATTCCTGCCTAACTATTTTTTCATCTACAGCCATACACTGTTGTGGGACGAGCCATGGAGATTACTGGATTGCAAGCTTTCCAGGGATGTAGCTCTAGGTGGGTGACATCAGCAGCCTTGCCAAAGTTGAGTATATGAATTGTAAGGAGTGTGACTACCCTAAAAAGCATTGCTCTCTACACAGACAGGGTCAGACAGACACACACACACACACACACACACACACACACACACACACACACACACACACACACACACACATACACACACTTGCTATGTCCGGAATTAGAACACCTACCTAAATACTTTATCACACTACAGCAGTAAGCAATTACAGGATGCGCTCCATAGATTAGCGGGCTACAACCTTCCCAGAGGTGTAATTCTAGGTGGGTGACATCAGCAGCCTTGCCAAATGCAAGTATATGAATTGTAGGGAGTGTGAGTACCTTAAAAAGCATTGCTGTCTACACAGAGACAGACAGACACACACACACAAACACACACTCACAGTTGCCAAGTCTGGGGTTAGAACGCCTACCTAATTAGTTTATCACACTGCAGCAGTTTGCAGTTATGGGATGCAGCACAGAGATTACTGGACTACAGCTTTCCCAAAGGTGTATTTCACATTGGATGAACTCAGCAGGCTTGTCATAGTAGGGCTATAGGGTTGGCAGTGTGTATGCATGGGCCATAAACCATTCATCTAGGGGTTGACATGCCACATGCAGGCACACACGGGGTCATATTTCACAGGTACGTGTATACAGCTGCTAGATGACTACTTCCTTGTGCAGTCATGTTGCACAGCTGGCACGTGCACCACATAGGCTGTAATGTTAACAGATACTGGTGGCTAGTATCGGCAGTGAGTGACATCTGCACCTCATGTGTTTGGGGCCCTCTGGCTGTGTGTTGGGTGGGACAGGCCTGGATGGCTCCTTGTCACAGTCACCCTCTTCCACACATTTATGTACATCTACCTTTGGCTTATTATAGTGTGTTGTCCTGACATATATGTCTGTATTCCTATCCACTGCGTATGCAAGGCATGAGTGGTGCATACTGACGAGTGTCTGCACTAGCAACTGCAACTGCCAGATATGTCTGGTCCACTGGTGTTTGCAGATATGGCCTTCATGTGTTTACGTGTGTGAGCATGCCCAGTATGACCTTTCAGTATGTTGTTGACTGACATTGCCTTCATTTCTCTGTGTGTGTGTGAGCATGCCCAGTATGGCCGTCTGTACTGAATGTGTGGATCATGTCCAGGTAGTTTGTGCTGCAGTGCTGACCTTTGTGTTGTACACCAACAGGTAGCATGCTGTCTCTGCAGAGTATCCATCGATCATTTGGCTTTGACTGTTACTACATTTCTGTATAGCGGGGGGGGGCACACCTCACTGTTTCTACGTTTCTACACATGAGTGGGGGGGGTACACCTGACTATTATTACATTACTATGTAGGATTTGGGGGGCACATGTGACACTTGTACACATTTGCTATGACTGTACTGGTATGTCAAGTACTCCATTTTATTCTGTATTGCTAGCTATCATGCTGATTAGAGGCATACCAGTGTATTACAGATCATGGCTTTGGTTGCCCTACATATTATTGTCTGACTTCCTACCCTTCAGAACTAACATCCCACTGCATGCCCTGCTGCGGTCTGTCGGTGCAGGCCTGGAGGAAGGTTAACCATAGCCATCATTTAGGGGCCATGGCACAGGCTCTGATTGGGTTTGTTTACACCTGTCCTGCTGGCTGAAACTGTTGTTGGGTATGTGAACCATCCTGACTGGCATGTGTGGGTCATATGGACACACATGTCCCTTAGCACATTTCCTGCAGTGGATTTTGTCACCCTGTGTAGTATTGGCTACTATGGTGACTCCAGTATGTGTTACACATGTCATGGTGCCACTATGGGTGTCTACTGTCTGCTGCCATAATATTCAGCCACCCAATGCCCTTGCATGCTCACATCCAAACCATAGCTACAGGTAACAACACATTCTACTTCATTTGGCAATTGGTAGGTTGATTGACTTACCTTGAGGGTGTGCCAGACTTGTGGATGGTGCTGGAGGGCTGCCTATGTCAGATGCACATAGTGCACTCCCTATACATGGTTGAGCACAGGTAGTGTCATGTTTGGCATCCTTTTTACTGTATGTGTGAGTCAGAGAGAGGTGTCATTCCCTGGGTCCCTACTGTGTCAGTGCATGTGCTATGTGTTACCTCTTTGCTGCAGCCATAGCATACTGGGCACGCCTCCATCTGCCTACTGGAGCAGGCTCAGAATGTTCCTCCTATGGGTCACTTTGTGCCTGTGCAAGCCTTGGCACTGATGGGGGGCTGTGTGGCCCTGCCCCATGCTGTTCTTGCTGCAGCTGTTTCCGCAGGATCATATTGTGTAGCATAGCACATACCATAACAATTTGGGTACATCTAGCTGGTGAATACTGCAAGGCTCCACTGGATGTGTCCAGACACTGAAACTGTGACCTGAGCATCCCAAACACATGCTCTATTATATGTCTGGCCTGTGTGTCTGCCTCATTATGGTGTTGTTGTTCAGGTGTGTGTGCATTTCTGATGGGTGTCATCAGCCATGGCTCCAGTGTGTACCCAGCATCCTCCACTAGGTGACCGTAGAGGATGTCCCCATTGGCAAATCTCTGGTATTGCTGCATCAGATGCCATATGTGGGAATCGTCATAGCTTCCAGGGCAGCCAGCATACACCTTCATTATAATGCCCTGTACATCACATACAACCTGGTAGTTGATGGAGGGGATGCCCCTGTGGTTGATGTAGACCCTACCCTGCTCACTGGGTGGTGCTTTGATGCATATGTGCATGCAGTCTATAGCACCCACTACCCCAGGGTATTCTGCTATTTGGTGGAAGAGACTCATATTGCTGGTCAACACCTCACGGGTGTTGAGGAAATGTATGTGCTCACTGGCATATGCTGACATGGCATCAAGAAACTGGTGGAATACTCTGGATGCTGATGCCTGTGAGATCCCTATGATATCCCCAGCTGTGCTTTGGGGAGGTACCTATGGCTAGTATACCTAGGCCTACACATACCTTGGTATCCACTGGGATGAGTTCCCCTCGGTCAGTTTGGTGTGTCAGGTGTGGCTGGCACAGCTCAACAATTTGCTGTAGGAGGTCACTGTCCACCCTACAGCACTCCACTATCTCCAGCCCATGTAGCCCCTGGTAGGTTACCCTGGGTCTGTACACTCTTCTCCATCTCCTCACTGTGGGCTGCTCAGCAGCATTCACATCCTCACAACCCTCAGCCTCTTGCACATGTTGTTCTATGTTGCCTGCTGCAGCCCTTCTCATTTTGTAGATTTGTTTGTTAAAATTTCCCCTGCTTGTATACACCGATGGTGTAGAATGTGGGAAAAAACAGAGGGAAGATGTTTGCTTAGTTTATAGTAGTGTTCTGAGCTGGTCTGCTGCCTGTGTAACTGGCCGAATCTGATATATTTGACCTGCTAGCTAAGCTAGTTCTCCTTGATTACCTTCCTACTGCTGTTTTCACTTCCCATTGCCTCCCTGTTTAAGCCCGTGTGCTGCTATTTCCTGGAGAAGGATTCTGATTTTCACCATGAACTAATAAGCCTTTTCGATAAATGGGGAATTGATTTAATGATGCCTGGTATCAAAGATATGGTCTCACTTAAGCCATTTTTGCATCAGAGACCATTTAAGCACTGTTTTTAATTCTATGTTTTACTTTAAATTATTTTCTGTATTAATTTAATTTTGGTAATTGAGAGGAGTTTCTTATTGGTCAATGCACTGTATAAGAACTTTTGAATTTTGTCACTGTGTTGTCTGATGAAACAGTTGTTAACCGTAAAAATGCTCACCTATTAAACACTATTTGGTTTTACCTGGAGTTCATTTTTCTGCCTTGTAGGGACTGTAACTTGTTTTTATTTTGTCCGTTTAGTGTTTTCTAGTTGAGTTCCGTATCCTGTTTTTTATTTTATTTGTAGTTTGCTAACAATGAGGGAGAAGTTTATACTGGTTGTAATGGTAACTACCAAAAAACTGACTTGGAGACTAAGGGAAGAAGGGAGTTAGGTAGTCCCCCAGTGATGCAGGACCCTTTAGAATACCCCTCTTCCGGAGGTCAGAAAGTATTCAGAATCAGCAACTGGTTTTCTTTCAGCAGGTTGGAAGGAGGGGGAGAGGGAGAGGGAGAGGGAGGTTCTGATGGAGTATCCACATGTGAATGGAATTTTAAGTGATGGGGTTAAATTAACATTCAAGGGTTTTAATATTTTTAACTACAGTGGTGTTGAAGTAAATGAAAATCATTTTAACTTACTTTCCAAAGGTTTTAATTTTGTCCCAGTGAAAAAGTGTGATGTCAGTAGAATGGTTACTGATTTAAAAATGTTTTTAAGAAAGAAGAATTTTCAGTTATTGTTAGATGGTAAAGCCGGACCCATGGGTAGTGGTGAAATCCTTTAAAGGAAGAGTATTTGTAACCCACCTCTGCATCCCCAATTAAAAAATTTGGAGGTCGTGATAGAAAAGGAGTTGAGGGAAAGTGTGCGCAAGAACAGGTTCCCCCCTAATTTAACTTAAGTAGAAAATTAAATATTACAAGAACTTAGGAACAAGCAACAAGTCAGAGTAATGAAACCAGATGGGGGGGTGGGGGGGTGGAATAGATTTTATGAGCAATATTATATATGAAGCAAAGATGCTAGAAATACTACAGGATGAGAATAAATTCACAGATGTATCGATTAATGAAATAAACATTGCCTACAAGAGGATTTACATGGCATTATATGATTTATTGTTGGAAGTGGTAATTGACAAAAACATGTTTGATTTTTTTACATAATAACAAACCAAGGGTTCCTTCTATATTTGGGATACCGGAGATTCATAAAAACATTCATGACCCACCCCTACGGCCTATAGTTGCTGCAGAGGGATCAGTAACAGCCCCTCTGGCAAGGTATTTGGATGATAAACTAAAGGGTTTGATAATGATGGGAAAGCACATTTTTGAAGGATTCTTGGGATTTTTGAGGAATATTAAGCAGGAATTATTCCAAGAGGAGGTGATGTTCACTACCATTGACATAGTTTATCTTTTTGGATCGATACATGAAAAAGGACTTGAGTGGTTTGAAGAGGCTTTGAGGGATGAGGGGTCTTTAACCCCCAATGAATTCAATATATGTACATGACTTATTGAATTAGTTTTTAAAAATAATTTTATCTATTTTCAAGGAGAGTTTTTCCAGCAGATTAGTAATGTGTTTTTGTGTTTAAAGCCTTTATAATCACAATAAAGCTTTCTGCCCATGAATATGCTGCTCGCTTTATTGGAGGACCTTAAGAGTGCTTTCGTTTGTGGAATACTAGTTGGTTTTTGGCACTTATCTCCAACTATTTTGGACTTTAAAGACTTTCTTGAGCAATAAAGGTGGGTCTTGATGGTAGTTAGATGGTGGCTTAGAAAAGAAAAGAAAATTCTTTGATGGTGATATGCTAAAAACTTACAACAAAATGGGTGTGCGGAAAAATTGCTTTACTAAAGTTTTATGGCATTTTGTAAAACTATATATGATTGAAAGTGGCTTATTCTGAAAGCAAGATTCTCTGAAAAGGTAAAGGGGTTTATTTCTGAGCAAAGAAAGAAAGAGAGAGGCATTGGTTCTAATAATAAACCATCAGAGGGGGAAAATGGGGCTCATCGATGTGTATCGCAAGGATAGAAATGTATGTGAACCTGGTGAAACTGAATGCAGATTACTGAAAAATGAAAGTCACAAGAAGAAGTGAACATAACAAAACCTGTGCTGCTATTATGGAAAGTGAACAGACAGCAAAACAGGTTCTCAAAAGAAAATGGAATTGGCCAACCAGGTAATACAGCAGAATGAGAATGTTTTGCACCAAAAACGTTATAACTGGAAGTCACTTGTCTCTTCCTTTAGGTGATGCTGTTACCAAATTCAATAACATCTTCCTTGCACTCCCTTATTTCTTAGCTTCCCTTAGAGCCAAGAGTTAAGACCAGTCCTGTCCCTTGGCTGTCAATAGAAACAAACCAGACAATGAAGCTCAGACACAAACCTGAAAGGCATGGAATAAAAACAGTTGTAAACTTACAACCTAACATTCAGATTAGAAATCAGGCTAAACATTACATCCCAAAAACAAAACAACTTACTGATTGTGATGATTGGGGAGAGATGGGTGAAGGCTGCCACCCTAGTC
This sequence comes from Protopterus annectens, assembly GCF_019279795.1. NCBI lineage: Eukaryota > Metazoa > Chordata > Ceratodontiformes > Protopteridae > Protopterus > Protopterus annectens. The sequence goes on from NC_056746.1 coordinate 138,703,871, forward strand.
AAATAGAATTTGATATCTAACTCTGGCATTTGTAAATAAATGTAAAATACAGGTATATCTTCTTGATAATAAATGTAAAATACAGGCATGTTTCCTGAGTGTAAAGAAAACACTGTAAAATGTGAACTTCAGGATGGTTGCAACATTGCCATCTGCTGTAAGGAAAACCAAGCCAAGCATTTCAAATGTCTTTGAAAGTACAATTATCTAAAAAATGGTGCCAGAGTGGCTAGCTGAACACATTATTCCTATTGTCTTAACTTAATGAATACTTGTTAGAGTGTACATGTGGAAGGTGCGTTATTGCTTTGGTTTCTGCTAGAGTGTATATGTGAAATGCCTTTTATTGTTGTATTCTCCTGTGCAGGTGCTAGCTTGCTAAATAATGTAAATGGAGTTTCTATTAGCCTGGGAACTCAGAGCAGGTGTCAAGATGATGCAATATGAATACTGGGAAAACCCAAGTGTCAAAAATGATGTAATCTGGGGAGGACCCAGAGACATGTTTGTTAGTGATGTTTTATAAACTGTGTCTCAGAGAGAGATAGGAAGCATTTTGATCTTGATATCCAACTTACCAGCACTCTGCTTATGCTCACATGTATGTTTTTAGCACTGTGATTTCTTGTAGGAATAGTTAAAGCTAGTAAAGATTAATTATGTATTTTTCTTTGAAATCAGACCTGTCCTACTGTATTATTTTAAGTTTCTGTGTGATCTCTGAACTCTTAGATATCTCTGTGGTGTAGTAGTTTTGTCTTGTGTTTTAATTATTTATTATTAAATATTTTTAAAACATTCTACCTGTGGCTGCTTTGTGTAGAGATAAGCTCTAGAATACATTGCATATTTATAGAGGTTATCGTAGTAGGCCACTCTAAAGTAAGCCTTGACTGTTAGTCATACTACCATTGTATAATAATATTGCACAGTAATAATTGGACACACTTTTAAGGGCCTTTTAGTAGCTGATATTATTAACTGGGTGGTGGCAGTAATTACTACCATATAGTCTGGGTAAAGGGGCACAGCTGGAGAATCTGTGTCAGCCTTTCCCAGGAGTGTCTGTGAAGTTGTATAAATACTTATTTCAAAGTGTGTGTTGTGTTAGCTACTTGGCAGGGACACGAAGCACTGGTCGGACAGAGAGGGTACTGGAGGTTCTAGCTTGCTCAGTTAGGCTGAGACCTGGACCCTATAGCTGTGCCAGTGGGGAGTCTTATTGGGGACCTGGTGAGCAAGGGAGCAGCCAGCCCCAGACTGACTGTGATCTCTGTGTGCACTTAAGTGAAATTGTACTTTACTGTATGTATTAGTTATCCTCTCCTCCTCTATGAGATGACCTCCCTGGTGTTAGTGGTGAGGATTGAGGTGCCTTGATTGCTGGGCCAGGGCACGGTCGTCACACTGGTACACATCATGGTGAGTGTCCTCAAACTTTTCTGGGCCTTAGTTAACAAATTACTAAACCATGGCTAAGTCCCACAACCACCACCAAACACACAGAACCAAAATGACGGTGTGGCTAACCAATTCAACAACCATTTTATACACACAGTTTTATCCTTAACTAACTGTGCACCCAAACAAACCCTTATCATCCCACATCAGAGAAAGAACCTACTTTCCAACTTTTCCTTTCAGCCAATTGCCACTACTACTATGGAAAAGCATCTCCAAAAACTAAAAGCAATGGCTAATGCCCCAGACAATCTACCAGGAGAATATCTTAAAATTGCAGCTGAAACAATTGTCTATACTATTTCAATTCATATTAGTTGTTCCACTGCTGAGAAAAGTATATATCTATCTGGAAAAATCCTTTATCATACCCCTGCATAAAGGTGGTGTTTGCACAGAGCTTACAAATTTCAGACCACTACCATACTATATCCCATGACTAAAGAAGTGTATGTACTCCCAACTCCTCACTTACTTAATGTGCTCTTCTGTCCAGCACTACATGGTTTTAAGCCACACCATAGTACAGCTGCTGCACTGTTGAGTTTCACTGCCACTGTCAATACCAGTAGAAATTAAGGTAACTCAATCTCAGCACTTTTCTTATCTAAAACCTTTGGCTCTGTGTCCCATCAGAAGCTGTTAGTCAGACTGTCTTCCATTGAGCTTATAGTCTATCCATCCCTTCGCTGCTTTTAACGTTACCTCTCTGATAGAGCTCAAGCTATAAAGTAGTAAACCTAGTACTCCACTTTCCTCCCAGTAATCATCTGTGTCCATCAGGGATCTATATTAGGCCCTCCGCTTTTCAACATCTTTATAAATGACCTCCATATTGCAGCTGAACATACCACCCTGGTCCAATGTGCGGACAGTGCAACCTTGATTTGCTCAGCTGCAACTCTTGGTAATCTCAAAGACTTTACACAACAGTCATTCTCCTCTACAGACGCATAGTTAAACATCTCCTCCTTAGTGCCAAAAAAATAAATAAATAAAATAAAATAAAGTAATACATTTTACTCCCAGGTAACTCTCAAATCAAAAATCATCTTTTAACTTCCCCTTCACCAATAGTATTACTATTGAGCAGATAAGCCATGCAACACTACTTGGTGACATTATAGATGGCCATTTTAAATTTGACCAACAGAAATCTCATGCTGTAAAAATAAATAAGTAAGTAAAATAAAAATAAATAAATAAATAAACTAAGGTTCATATACAGAGCCAAAGCCTATCTCACGGAATCAGCAAGAAAACATCTAGCCTCAGTCTTCCTTCTACCATCTTTTCTGTATGCTCTCCCCATTTATTAATCTTCAAGAGACTGTTATACAAACTAAAGCAATGTTACAATAAATCCACTAAATCTGCAGCTAATCATCTGCATAGAGCTCATAAATGCCTATTCTTCAGTGAACTAAACTGGTTAGAACTTACTCACTACTTAGGTTCATAGGTTCATAGGTTGGTACAAGGATTATGGCCCTAGGGCCTATACAAGCCTAGCCATAAGAATTCCCTGCCTGTTTCTTCCCACAATATTAACTTCCCTGGACCCCTGTCTAGCAGGGTGACTGACATGATCCCCGGGGTAAATTTCCTATCTCCCATCCAGTCGTTAAGGTTCCTTTTGAAAAGGGCCAAGGAGGTGCTCTGCTTGACATGTATGGGCAGTCTATTCCAGAGCATGGGGAGTCTCTGGGTCAGGAATCTATCCCTCCAGCATGTTTTGTTCATTGTGATGACAAGGTTTAGGTCCTTGAAGCGCGTGGCTCTGATGGATTGGGATTTCTTTAAGTGTAGCATGTTCAACAGCTCTGAGTTTGACATGGCCTTGTATGTTAAGCAGAAGTTGCCTTTGAGCAAATGATATGTGACAGAGTATAGCTGGAGTTTTTTTTAGTTGGTCAGCATAAGGCATCTGCTTTAGGCCTGTGATACTTTTAGTGAGGTGTTTCTGCGGCCTTTCCAGTTGTTGCAGATGTCTTGTGAGGTACATACCAAATGGGGCATTGTACTCTATGATGGGTCTAATGAGGGATAAGTACAGTGGAACAATGACCTCCTTTTTTCTGGATGAAAAGCTCTCAATGATGAGGTGTGCCACATAGAAGGATTTCCTGACTATTGTGGTGATGTGGTTATCGAAGGTGAGACCATTGTCCACCTGTGTTCCTAAGTCTCTTATCACACGTTCGGTGTTTAGTGTACTGCCACCTATGTGGTAATTTATGGGTACATGTTTTTTCCCAAAGGGGATAACCATACCCTTCTTGGCATTGAGCTTGAGCCCATGGTTCTGGCAGCAAGCATCTGTTTCTGTAAGGCCCTTTTGTAGAGTATCCACATCATTTGGGGATTCAATAATGGCTCCCACTTTGCAGTCACCTGTGAATTTTGTTAGCCAGAGTCTCTCAGTGTTCTCCTGTACTTCAGAGAAGTAGATGCCAAACAAGAGTGGTCCCAGGACTGAACCCTAAGGTACTCCACTTGTCTGGAGCTGGATTTGGAGTCTGCTACTTTTACAGTGTGGGTTCTGTCAGTAAGCCAGTTGGCAACCCATCGAGTGATGTAAGGATTTATGCCCAGCTTAGTAAGAGTATCTGTGATTCCAGAGTTGGGGATGGTGTTGAAGGCCTTGGAGAGGTCCAGATAGGCTGTGTGGACTGCGTTACCCTCGTCCATGGCTCTGGAGGCTGATTCAAAGAAGTCAATCAGGTTCAGGAGACACAATCGAACCTTCACGAACCCAAACTGGGTGGGGTCTAGTGTTTGAAGGTTGCCAATGTCTTTGTTTATAGGTTCCATGATAATGCGTTCCATGGCCTTGCAGATCAGGCTCATCAGACTGATGGGACGGTAGTTCCCAGGATCCAAGGTGGATCCCCCCTTGTGTAGTGGGATAACTGCAGCTGTGCGACACTCAGTGGGCACTAAGCCTGAGGTGAGGCTATGATTAAACATGACACTTAGATGAGTTGCCAGTTCATTTTGTAGTTCATGTAGTACACAGCCCAAGATGTCATCTGGTCCCGTGGATGCTGTATTCTTAACTTTGAATAGTGCAGTTTTTACCTGTGTGGCCACGATTACTGGAATTTGGCAATCTTTCTGTATTGAGCTGGGCCCTTTAGGGGGTGAGGGTGGGTGAAGTTGGCACTGACTTGATCTGCCAGGATATTGGCAATGTCCTTGGGATCAGTATATTTAATGCAATTTTATTGTAGCTCAAAGCAGATCTGAGCATTGCCATTTAGATTCTTGACATAGCTATAGAACGCCTTGTGGTTGTCTTTGGAATCTTTGGCAATTTTATTTTTGTAACTTTTATAAACTTTATAAACTTATATTTATTTCAACTCACTACAATCCATAAGTTCATCTACAAACCTGATAACCATCCATCTCTAAACCTATTCTCTTGGTTTAATTTCTCCATGTTTTGGGGTGTTTTAATACCATGATGAAAGTGGATCCCTTCCTTAAGTCAGAGTATGATTAAAGTTCATGAAATTAATATTGTTTCACTGTTTGATGTTAACCAAAAATGTTCTTTGCAGGATTTGCAGTGTGCCAAAAATTGACTTCTGCACTTCATGCAAAGTTACATGTATTGGTAGCATATCTATATATGACTGTAGATTTTATTTTTATTTTATTTATTTTACAGTTTGTTTACCAGGATAGTCCATTGGGGCAAGAAGAACCCGTTATCAACGGAGTCCCGGGGAGAAAAGCTCCATGACAACAATGTAAGATAAAGACAATACATTCACACAATGCATAAAATTTACAGTTGAAGTGAAAAATACAGTTAAAAAGGAAGAAAAAAAATGCACATAACTTTATATAAAAATCAAACAACACTGGTGCCTATTGCTGTTAAATTAGGGCATAATAATGTTAGATTTGTTACATACTGGAAATACTAGAGAGTTGGCAAAGAGTTTTACAGGAAATCATACAAGAGTTAAAGAATGATAGGGGGTGAGAGGTGATAATTGCTAAATGAAGGAAAGGTGGGACTAACAGTAATAAAAAAAGAAGTATAAGAGTATTAGTAAGATAAGAAAAGGACGGACAGTAAGAGTATTAGTAAGATAAGAAAAGGACGGACAGGCGGTAGAATCAGTTGAGCTCTGTATGATGAAAGGCAGGACAGGAGAGAGAGGTACAGAAGCGTAAGAAATGAGGGAAGTAAAAAGGTGAGTCATGTAGGATGAGAGCAGGAACATTCCCAGAAGGTTTTAAGACAAGAATGAAGTAACGGCCAGAGAGATTGAAACAAAGTTAAGAAAAGCTCCTAACTGGAAAACCTCAGGCCCAGATGCAGTACCTAATTTCTGGCTAAAAGTATTAACATTTTTACATGAAGATTTAGCCACGAGTAAGAACTGTTTATATCAGCACTCTGAACAGGCACCAGCCTGGTTAACAGGAAAAACAATACTCCTACTTGAGAGTAAAGCTTCAAGCTTTCCGAAAAACTATACACCAATAGCTTGCCTTCTGACGGCGTATAAACTACACACTGGAATTGATGCCAACAAGAGTTTATAGTCATTTAGAAGAAAAGTCAATCATGACAATAGAACAAAAGGGTAATAAAAGAAAGTCATATGGAACAAAGGATCATTTGCTGTTAAAGTCATAAAGGAGAACTTTAAAAGGAGAAGAATCTCTAGGGCCATTAGCCCTAGTAATCTCTTATGAACATATGAATCAGTAGACATATCTGTTATGTATACCCACAGTCATGCACGTGTGCATGTGTGCGCGTGCACACACACACACACACACACACACACACACACACACACACACACACACACACACACACACACACGAAATGGTGAGGTCAAAGTGATGCAGCTTAAAATTCATCTCATTGTGTGCAGATCTCATGGGGCTACAATACTGTTGTTTAACTTAGCAAAGGTGGGGTCTTAAGGTAGTACATAACACATTTGCTGGAAGCTAACAAAGCAAATAAATGTCAGGGGGTGCCAAGGAAAGTCAGTGACCCCTGGAATGTAGTATGAGCAAAGACAGCACTTCCATCTCCATAGCCTGTTCTGTTATCTCAGGCACAGTACCTCTCTACATTCCAAATGTCTTCACCGCCTACCTGTAATAATGCACATTATTGCTACCCGTCTTCCCCCATTTTGTGGGTTCAGTGTGTCATGTGACTATCACAACCTCTTTTGATTCGATACCCGTGTACTACCTTCTTTGAGAGTCATGCCTGAATGTTGCAGGTCTTTGCTTACAAACTCCATCCCTCTCTTTGCTGGATGACCTCATTTCCTCTTCCCTGTTTCTCCCAAAACTTCTCCACCAAACTGACTTATGTTTTCCTGCACATGTGTCTGGAACACTGTAATGTGTTTATTTTGACCTTCTTTGTAGTTGATGCTACTTTGGGTTCTGCAATGATGTCATAATTTTATTCATGTGCCCCACAGTGTGCATCCAACCATCATCTAAGTCACTTCATCTCCATCACTTCCACCTTCCTCAACTGCTCAGCCTTGACTGTCCAGGTTTCTGTACCATAAAGAAGTGTTGGTCATAATGTTGGTTTGGACAACTTGCTTTTCAGCTTCTTTGACATTATTTTGTCATACACTACCCCTTGCACTCTGTGCCACTTGATTGCAGCCCCTTCTTATTCTAGCTTTGACCTCCCCATTCAGACTTGCCTTCTCCTCAAACAACCCTCCTAGATATTTCATAGATTCATAGGTAGATACTAGGCTATCAGCCCAAGGGTGTAAGTAAGCCTAGCCAACAAGGTTTCCTGGCTTACGGCACCCAAGAAAGTTAATTTCTTGTGCCCCTGTTGAGCAGAGTCACAGAAGTGATCCCCAGGGTGTATTTCCTATTTCCCATCCACTCATCAAGATTTTTCTTGAAGAGTGCTAATGAGGAACTTTGCTTGACATAGATGGGTAGCTTGTTTCATAGTATAGGAACTCTCTGGGACAGGAATCTATCCCTCCAGCATGTACAGTTTATTGTGGTGACAAGGTTTAGGTCCCTAGAGCATGTAGCTTGGAGACACTGGGATTTCTTTAGGTGTAGCATGTCCAACAGCTCTGGGTTTAACATAGCTTTATATGATAGGCAGAGATCACCTCGAAGTAGGCGATATGCTACAGAGTAAAGCTGGAGTTTTTTGAGATGGTCAGTGTAGGGCATCTGTTTGAGGCCAGTAATCCTCTTTGTGAGGTACTTCTGTGGCCTTTCCAGCTGCTGCAGATGTCTTGTGAGGTACTTTCCAAAAGGGGCGTTGTACTCTATAATGGGTCTAATGAGTGCTGAGTAGAGGGGAACAATGACCTCTTTTTTCCTGGATGAGAACCCTTTTGTGATGAGGTGTGCCACATACAAGGATTTCCTGACTACTGTGGCGATGTGATTATCAAAGGAGAGACTACTATCCACCTGGGTCCCAAGGTCTCATCACACATTTGGCGTTAAGTAAACTGCCGTTTATGTGGTAGTTCATGGGTACAGAGTTTTTACCAAAGAGGATGACAATGCACTTTTTGGCATTGAACTTAAGGTCATGCCTCTGACACCAGGCATCTGTCTCAGTGAGGCCCTTCTGTAGGATGTCCACATCATTTGGGGACTCGACTATGGCTCCTAGTTTGCAGTAATCTGTGAACTTCATTAGCTAGAGGCCTTCTGTGTTGGCCTGTACTTCAGAGAAGTAGACACCAAACAGGAGAGGTCCCAGGACTGAACCCTGTGGTACTCCACTTGTCAATGGTTTGAAGTCAGATTTGGAGTCTGCAACTTTTACAGTGTGGGTTCTGTCAGTGAGCCAGTTGGAAACCCATCTTGTGATGTAGGGATTTATACCTAGTTTAGTGCGTTTAGCTATAATTCCAGAATGGGGAATGGTGTTGAAAGCCTTGGCAAGGTCAAGACAGGCTGTGTGAACCACCTTGCCCTCGTCTACAGCTTTGGTGACTGCCTCAAAGAAGTCGATCAGGTTCAGAAGGCGTGATCTGCCTTTCACAAACCTGAACTGGGTGGGGTTCAGAGTTTGGAGGTTACCAATGTCTTTGTTTATGAGTTCCATGATGATAAGTTCCATGGCCTTGTAGACCAGGCTAGTCAGGCTAATAGGGCAATAGTTTCCAGGATCAGTGGTGGCTCCCCCTTTGTGGAGTGGGATAACTGTTGCTGTGCCTCATTCAGTGGGCACAAAGCCTGATGTGAAACTATGACTGAACATGGTGTTTAGGTGGGGAGCCAGTTAATTCTGAAGTTCGTGTAAAACGCAGCACAGGATGTTGTCCGGTCCCATGGATGCTGTGTTTTTGGTTTTAGAGAGTGCAGCTTTTACCTGCATCGATGTGATTACAGGGACTCTGCATTCTTCCTGTATAGATATGGGCCCTTTAGGGGGTGATAGAGGGATAAAGTTAGCACTGAACCTATCTGCCAAGATGTTGGCAATATCAGTTGATTCTGTAATTTTCGTGCCTTTGTGCTGTAATTCAGAGCATATCTGGGTGTTGCCATTGAGATTCTTGACATAGCTATAGAATGCTTTGTGGTTGCCCTTAGAATCAGTGTTGATTTTGTTTTCGTAGCTAGCTTTGGAGGATCTTATAAGGGATCTCAGCTTCTTACTGAGGCTGACCAGGGAGCTCCTCCACTCATGGGATTTTACTCTCTTTTGCAACAGTTTCCTTATTCTGTTGTAGAGTTTGTTTATGGCAGGGGACCACCAGATTGGCTTCCTTTTTTGGAGGATAGTGTCTTGGTTCTGTTTGGGATAGCACGATCCATGCACTCGTATAAGTGCTTATAGAGTGCATTTGTGTAGAATTCAGCAGTCATAACTGTATTGTCCATCTGCATGGGTGTCATGAAGTTTGCCACTTCTGTCTTAAGAAGCATGAAGTTGGCTTTGGAGAAATTGTTTACCGTGGTTTCCTTAATGGTGGGTGGGATGCAGATATCTAGGGTGATTAGCTTATGGTCGGATCTGACCAACAAGGAGTTGACTTCAGGTGTGGAACACCAGTCACTCATGTTGGTAATGACTAGATCTAGGATATCGTTGCCCCTGGTGGGGGTGTGGATAAGTTGATCCAGGGCATTGGAATTTATGAATTCCAGAAAGCGTTGAGCAAAGATGTTGGTACATGAGTAGTTTTCCCAGTTAATGGTGGGGTAGTTGAACTCGCCCATTATTAGGGTGTTTAGTTGAATCCTAATATTTTCCAGTATATCAAGAAAAGAGGAGTGAGAATCCTGGGGCATGCTGGGGGATCTGTAGCAAGCTACAATTTGGATCGCAGTTTTGCCCAGAGTTAGTTGTATTTGGATAACCTCGGATGCATTATGCTGCGCAACTAGCCTGGAGGTGTGGATATCCTTAATGAATATGGACATACCTCTGCCTTTGGTGTTCTGGTCTAGGTTAGATGGCCAAAAAGTGTGGTATGAGTTATTGCTTGGTAATGCAGGGGTGCTCTCTAGAGCCTTGAACCAGGTCTCAGTCTCTGCACAGATATCGATATTCTCCATTTTAAGGAGTGACTCAAATGAGTGCATTTTGAGATTTAGACTTCTAGCATTGAGTAGCATCACCCTCAGTTTTTGCTTGCCTGTTCCTGTTATGGTGGTGAATTTGTCATTTGAACCTTGCCTTAAAAAGGCACTATATTTAAAACTGTTATCCTGTTCTGCTGTCTTCCCTTCAGTCTCACTTTTCTGCTTCTGATTTCGCCATTTGCTGCTATGACAACTGTCTTGTCTGTACTCAGTTTCCTTTGATGTGACTTCAGTTTTGTATTCATACCCCAGTCATTTGCTGAACTTCTTCTTCACAGTCTGCTTGCAGTGCCACATCATCTGTGCACATCAGCTTTGTTACTCTGTCCCCTGCAACCAGTTTGCTAATGTAGTCCATCACCAGTATAAACAAACGTGAGCTCAGAGCTGAGCCTTGATGCACACCCACCCCCACTGAGAACCCCTCTGCAAGTCCGAATACTGTAAGCACTTGTGCCACTGGGTCCTTGTACATCATCTGCACTAATTCTATCAGTGTTTCTGGGACTTCAGTACATAGCAACACTGCCCCAATCAGCTTTGTCAGAAGCTTTCTTCAATTCTGGGAATGCTCATTTGGACTCCTTCCTCATCTTTAGCTTCTTCTCCACTTTCTTTCTCACTGCCAACATTGGATTGAGCCTGCTAATTTCTGATCTGAATCCAAACTGCTCATCTCCTATCTTACTTTCTGTTTATTTGTGTATCAGTCATCCTTTCCTGCACTTTCTTGATGTGTTACAGGAGTTTGCTACCTCTATACTACCTGCAGTTGTGAATGTATACGATAAAGAAAAAAAAGCTAACCATATCATGGAACTTGATGTGAGATGATATAACAAAGGACAGGGTAGCAAAATTACAATCTCTTGCATCACCATACATGCTTAGACTGCAGTTATAACCACACTAACCTAAGAACAACAGCAAATTGGTTGATCTCCACATAAACATTGCTCAAGCACAAGAAATCAGTCAACATCTCAGTCTTCCACTGCATAGGCTGACTGTGATTGTAAGTTGTCTGTATTATGCAAACCAAGTGTTTAATAACCTTTCCGACACTAAGTGTTCTCATCATGGATCACTGTGATAACACTACCTAACTAGGCTATTGGGGACTACTGCCACTAAGAACCCGAATGTGTACAACTGTAGAGCATATGTGCAGAAATCCTTATCAGGGAGTCACAGTTAAACAATCACGTTCCTGGACCTTTAACCTCAAACAAGACTGGACTACTCTAAAAGTACACAAAGTTCAAATGCATATATACACGTACAATAAAATAGTCGGTTAAATCCCATGGAGTGTATTATTATGGATCTCATAAACAAGGACATATGTAATCTCCAAGCACTTGACCCCACCCAGTTTGGATTTGTCAAGGGCAGATCTTGCCTGATGAACCTGGTTGACTTTGAGACTGTCATCAAGGCCATGGATGAGGGAAGGTCAGTAAACACAGCTTACCTTGACTTGGCCAAGGCCTTTGACACAATCCCCCACTCGGGCATCACTGAAAAGTCAATACAACTTGGCATAAATCCCTATCTCATCTGATGGGTGACCAACTGGCTCACTGATAGGACCCACAAGGTCAAAATAGGTGCCTCCACCTCTGACAACAGACCTGTCACTAGTGGTGGTGTTCCCCAGGGATATGTTCTGGGACCCCTACTGTTTGGCATCTACTTCTCAGAGGTCCAGGCTAAGACAAAAGGCCTGTGGCTAACCAAGTTTCCAAATGACTGTAAGTTGGGTGTGGTCATTGACTCCACAAATGATGTTAACATACTGCAAGAGGGTCTCACAGCAAAAAATGACTGGTGTCAAAGTCATGGCCTTAAGTTAAATGCAAAAAAAGTGTTGTCATACCATTCAGCAAAAACATGGCCCTTACTGATTACCACATCCAGGCCCCTGATAAGCAATCCCCTAAGCATACAACCTGTGGTGAGAGATCTGGGTACTCAGGTTAACAACAATCTCACATTCGACCATCATGTGGCAACAGTGGTCAGAAAAGCCTATTACTTGGTTCATCTCATAAGTAAACGGATTGCATCCAGAAAAAAAGGAGGTTATTACCTCTCTGTACTCCTCCCTCATTAGGCCAGTAATTGAGTATACCACCCTTTTTGGTATGTACCTCTCCAAACACCTGCATAAACTGGAAAGGCCACAGAAATACCTCACAAAGAGAATCCATGTATTGCAATACCTATCCTATGTGGACAGGCTCAAAACCACTATCACTCTACTCGGTATCGTACAGATTGCTCAGAGGTGATCTGTGTCTCACCTACAATACAATCTCAGACCCTGCCCTACTAGAGATGCTCCATATCCATAACTCCTCACACATTACCCGCTCAAAAGGCCTAACTCTAATATGCAACATCAACAAAACCTGCTGGAGAGACAGTTTTGTCTCCCAGAGGCTGTCTCATCTCTGAAATAGACTTTTCATACACATCAAACAGAGTACCAATTTGTACCCATTTATTCCTCACCATGCACCCACAGGACAGGAGCTGAAACCACTGATTTATCACAGCCTTACAATTTCTCAAAAATAAAAAGTTGCACTTACTCACTAAAGATTCTTTTTTATGAGACCCATTGTACCTACTACAACTATTGGAGCTGTCTTGGTATCCTTCTTCCACATTCTTCTTGTTTCTGCTTCAAATCCTGATATTTTATGACTTTATGTCTCTCTGTACATAAGACACTGTAACACTAGGTACAGCAGTTTCAATGATCAATGCTACTTTTGTCTTCTTTTCATAAATTACTGTATCTGGTTTCCTTGCATCCATTTTCTAAACTGTTGGTAATGGGTGATCCTGTGTGATATAAATTTCATCATGGTTTAATGCTTTGTGGCTCATGTTTCCAGTGCTTCTCAGCTAGGTCAATATTTTAGTCTTTGCACAATCCCAAATGCAACAGTCTTGCCACATTGTTATGCCTTACAGTATACAGACCATACCTCTCAAGTGTACCTCATTACAAGGAATGTACCTCATTTGGGGTCTTAAAAAGTACATGTTCCTCGAAGTTCCACATTGAAGGGCTCTGTCACACATTCAGTGTTAGGAATTTTTTAACCAATAACCATGGTAAAAAGAAAAGATTCATATTAATTCATTAAAAGATATTTCTTATAACTAAAACTAGCATCTATCATTCTCAGTATTTTTGTTGATCAGTTCCCTCTTCCATACTCTTCTAACAGTGACACTTCTTGTCTTAATTACGTTATAATTCTCTCTGTTCAATGCTTTCATGATGGCTCTTTACTTCTTCCCTTAGTTACCCCCATTGCTCTGCATTTTTGAGGTAAGACTTTATCTGTTGTTAATTTAGCTGCACAGTAATACATCCTATTCACTTCTGTTATATCACATGAATTTATGTTTACAGTCTTATCAGACTTCTAACATTTTGGGTATTATTTACTTTCTATAATCTATTTCTTTCATCGATCTTAATATGCCTATTCATCTCTATTAAATTAAGCAACTCTTCCCTTAGGTCATTTTCATCTAAACTGTGGCCATGTTCTTTGCTGTCTGTTTCCTGCAGGCATTCTACAGAAAGTTCCACAACATCTTCCTGTGACATATTCTTCTCAGCTGCATCCTGCGTCATCCATTTCTCTTTTCATATGGGAACTCATTTTCCACAACGTTGACCACTATTTCCTACTCCTTCCCTTGCTGTGCAACTCCAGCAGAACTTTTTACTGGTTTTCTAATGAGCACCTTCATGTGGCAAGTGATCACATGCTTCCCATTCCACCTGTTCCTCTTTAATTTGGGGACTCATTGTTCCATCATGCTGTGACGTTACCTGAGTTTGATTTTTAACACTAAATCCTTCACTTCCCAGATAATCCATAACTTCACTTTCTTTTAACTTCTCCATTACTAATCCTCTGTTCAACTTCCCTTTTTTTTTGTATTGTGAAAATTTCCATATCAGATGACTTTGTATTTTTATTCAAATAACTTTGGTGCTGCTTTTTTATTTTTATTTATTAGAGCACTTAGAGGAAACCCACGTCAATGCAGGGAGGACATGCTGACTCTGCACAGAAGGCACCCCAGCTGAGAATCAAACTAGAGAACCTCTTGCTGTGAGGTGATAATGCTAACCACTGCACCACTGCACCACCCTGTATTGATTAGTTTTGTTTTCTCCTTTGTATAAATACTGCACCATGTTAAATCTGTTTTTCTTTCTCTTGTCCATATTTCTTCCTCAGGTATCTCCCGCTCCACCTGTTTCTCCTTAATTTGGGGAATCGTTGTTTAATCATACTGTGACATAACCTGTGTTACACTTTCTACACTAAATCCTTCACTTCACAAGTATTCTATAACTTCAGCTTCTATTTATTTAACTTCTACTTTATTAATCTTCAGTTCTACATTTCTCCCTTGTGATCTTATTTTTTGTATTAGCAAATTTTCCATATTTGTGTGCCTTTGCCTGCATTTCTCTTCAAATATCTTTGAAGCTGCCTTTTTTTGTATTGATTAGTTTGGCTTTCTCCTTTGCATAAATATTGCACCATATCAGAGCTCTTTTCTTTCCCACATCCATGCTTCTTTTTTATGCCTTTCAAAAATCTCTAGGTTTTGTTTTTATATTTTACACTTCCGTTGTTGTTTCTTTTCCCAGTGGCCCAAAGTTACTTTGTCTATGTAATGTTTTTCATGGATCTGTTATATTAATGAACACACATTTGCATTCAAAGCTTTTGACAGTTTTTCTTATGCTAAGTATTTTTTCTTTCCTCTAATTTCTCTCTTAATCTTTTTGAATATCTTTTGTCTGGAAATTCTGGGTTTCTTGCACAATAGTAATGATACATAATTTCTTCCTTATCCTCAATAGTCCATTCTGGGTGGCCACGGTGGTGCAGCAGTTAGCGTTACCACCTCACAGCAGAGATTCTGTGGTTTGATTCTTGGTATGGGTGCCTTCTGTGTGGAGTCTGCATGTCCTCTCTGTGGTCACGTGGGTTTCCTCTGGGTGCTCTGGTTTTATCCCAAAGACATGCTGTAGGTGGACTGGATACTCTGAACTGGCCCTAGATGTGAGTGTGTGCATGTGTGTGTGTGCACCTTCTGTGGAAGGTTGGGTACCATGCTGACAACTTGACACCGTAAAACTCCACTGCCAATCATGAGCGGACAGGTGATCTGCTGTGGCAACCTCTAACCAGGAACAAGCCGAAAGAAGAAGAATCCTCAATAGTCCATTCTGTCATCTTTATAGCTCTTTTTTGGCCTATCATTTTTTGCATACTAATAATTCCTTCTACAAGAGAGGGACCATCCTCCCCTGAGCCTGACCTAACCCCATTGTACGAATGTTTTTTGTCTTGAGGCTCCGACACGGTCATTTTTTTCCAGTCCTGGCACCAGTTCACATACCAGGATCAAGCACTTTTTTAATTCTGGGACTTGTGCACGCAGTTGTCTTTTTTATTTTTTAACATACCTCTGTCCATGATACATACGATGTAAAATATACTCTGTATATCAGTGTCATCTTGGTGTGATTTTGTGAAAACATGGTCCACCACGTGAAGGTACTCAGTAAGATTTGAGGATCACCTCTTTATTCGGTCCACTATTCTCCTGATAGAGCTGCATGATCAAAAGGCAAATCTTTCCTCCTCTAATAATGTTTGTGACTCTCTATATTCCAACAGTGTTGTCAAGGGACCTCGTCCCCTTATCACTGAAGACAATAGACAATGAAAAGCATTTCAAAGCACAGTTAGAGATATACCTAGCAGACATTTGGCTGTGGAACTAGTATCAGAGTTCCAATTTCCCTACTAGGTAACCTCAGTTAAGCACTTATACCATTGCAATTACACGTTCAACTGATAGAATTCCCTACTGCTCTTTATTTGTGTCTTTACACAGTTTTATTAGCTTCTTAGAACTGACCATATTCACCCCCCTGTACTTCTAACAAAGCCAGGCCACCCTCACATCATCCTCTTATAATCTTTTTTCCTCCTTTTCTACCCCTTTTTCATAGGTGCCGGAAGCTGTTAAAGACTGGGAGGCGGAGATTGACAGGGGCACTTAGTGAACTAAAAAGGGTAATTCTTTTTTATAACTATTTCCTACCACAACATAGGTTCACTTGGAGGACATTTTAAGCTTAGCCAATTCTCTTTTGGTGCTTGAATTAACATTTTCTGATTGGTCTTAGCTATCCCCATGGCTGATAATTGTATATTAGCCCTAGTAAAAACAACTGTGATCATACCATAGATAATTTGAGGGGGGCATGTAAAGGATGCAGCATTTAGGAATTGCCTCTATCCATTAGTGGCATGAGGGGAAATCCTGGAGTACATTTTCTATTACCCATCCTTAGATCCAAGTTGCATTTGACTATGGATGGATGAGCTTTGCTTTATTTTTATGGAAAGTCTGTTCCGTAACAGTGGTAGCCTCTGTGATATATATCCATCTCTCCACAACATTCAGTTTAGATACCTGGACTGAGTATTTCTGATGCCATTTGACTTGCTGATGTTCAGTAGGTCCATCTGTATTATGTTGGAGGATGCTTTGCATGCCAGACATGTCACCTCTAAGCACTCTGTAGGATACTGAGTATAGTAATAAATCTTTGAGGTAGTCCATGCAAGACCTATTGTTTAGAACTTGCATCCTTTCAGTAAGGTAACTCTGAAGGTATTCCAATTGTTGCATGGGGCTGGATAGATACATGCCAAAGTGGGCATTATACAAAATGATTGACATAACGAGAGCTTTGTAAAGGGGGACAACAACATCTCTAGATCTAGTCACAATCAATTTGCTTATAAGCTGTGCAATATAGAAAGGCTTTCTTATAACTCTGGGCACATGTTGGTCAAACGTTAGGTCACTGTACACACAAGTTCCCAAATGTTAGACAAGTCGATCAGTTCTCAGAGGGCATTGTCATGATTTTGACAGCAGTTATTATTTGAGACAAACCTTCCTGCATGATGGCTAAGTCATTTGGGGATTCAATAACTTCTCCTAGCTTGCAGTCATCTCAAACTTAGCTGGCCAAAGCTCTTTGGTATTTCCTTTTACTTTGAGATGTATATGTCAAACATAAAAAGTCTCAGCATCAAACCCTGGGGGACTCCATTGGTCTCTGGTCTCTTCCCCTATTTTGATCTCCTGCATCCTGTGAGCCAAGTTGGTAATGCAGCTGGTGATGTGTTTGCTCCTACATTATTCATCTTTTGCACTACTTGAGTAGGGAATTGTGTCAAAAGGCTTGGCCAGGTCAAGGTAATGTGGTGTGAACTGTTTTACCTTCATCCATTGCTTTGGTAACAAGAGTAAAGCTTAAAATTTGCCCATGGTTTTGAGCCTTTCACACTTTCCTCTGGGCTGTTTTCAAACACATTTTTAGGGCCATGCATACATGTATGCATTCCTTGATTCACCTTCCTGATTGCATTAAATTATATTCCTTGTATAATACTGCACCAGTTGTTAGAATGTGTTTTAAATCTGTAGTTTTGAACAGTCTTCCAGTAAGCAATGAAACAAAATGTATAAACCAATAATGACAAAACAGAAAACTACCCGTTTTAGAAAATTTCAACCATAAAAGGCCACTCAAACTTCTCATAATCCACCAATATCAGTAAGTATGCAAAATGTCTGCAGAAGTAAGTCATCTAAATAATTCCACATTTAAGGGATCTCTAACTAATGAAGAGGTTGCTGCTAGGAAACAACTCTATATTTGATTATTTCATCTAAACATAAATTGGCTGTTGCCCTTGAAGAATAAATTGCCTACGCTATATTAAAAAATGATAAGCTAATAATATTGCAACAGGGAATGGATGGCAAACTGATAACAGGTTCATAGTTACTAGATAACTCCTCCAAAGGAGGACATTCACAAGACTGTAGCATCCACTCCCTTTAAAATACAACATAGTACAGTATCAGCGATCTATCTGCATACTGTGGGAGTAGAACCCACAGCCTTCTGCATCAAAAGCAAGCTACTAACTGTTGTGCTAACAATGCAAAAGGTCTTGGAATATGTAGCGCTAAACCTCTCTTCCCATGAAGCTCTCAGCTACTTGTAAAAATTTTTATTTATTTAACATTTTTTTACCAGGAAAGTCAGACTTGGAAGAAAGCCAATTTTCAGCAAAGGGTGGAGGCCCAGGGAGAAATGCTCCAGATGCATGTCTTTGTAACATGGGAGGAAACCAGAGTACCCAGAGGGAACCCACCCAAATACAGAGAGGACATACAGACTCGACACAGAAGGCACCCCAGCCAAGACTCAAACCACATAACCTCTTGCTGCGAGGCAGCAGCAACACTACCACTGCACTATCCACCTGACACAGCTAAATATCTCAATTTCACAACAGAAGAAATCTGGAAAAAGCCAAAATTTATTTTAGAAAGTGCTAAAATATTGTTTTGTGTTACTGTGTGTTTCCAAATAAAAAGATGGTAAGACTGAAACTTAAAGGGCTTTCATTATGATTTGCCAGAAATCCACAAATCTTAAGAGGAACAGACCAAAAGTATGAGCCAAACTCCCTCAATCACATGTGGTGGTATGGGTAGAAAATGCAGGACCCTGTACCTAAGGTACAGGGTTTGAGCCCAATTACACACACACACACATGAATTATCACTTTGGAGCTACACACAAGAAATATCACTTTGGAGCTACTGTATAAAATAAATGGAACTAGCACTAAACGGCCATCACTATCACTTTGGAGCTACAGCCCTTTTTGATATAAATCCAATAGCATTGTACCTACAAACTCTAGCACATAAATTATTCCAGACATTAAACAACTTGAATACATCCTTGGCCAAAGCATTACACTTGTAATTATGTGTAAATGACCTCTAGAAACAGTCATCAACATCTTGGAATACTATACAATCTCAAGTGGTACCCAGTGTCAGAGCCCATTCTAACACCAAAATAACTGACTGTAAATGTTTTGAAACCTTGATGATAATTTGTAAATATCATTCTAAGCAATGTCTTAAATATTTCACCAACATTCACACTGTTCTCATACCACCATGGGAACAGCCAGCAATTCCTCGTACAGTAAACTCATGCACTGTTACTTCCTATGTTTTCTATTCTGTATATTTTAAATACTGAATTAAAAATGCAATGTGTACACTAACATTACTACAATCAAATCTGTAACAATCTGTGTACCATTTTGTGATTGGTTTGATTAAGGTATTGAGGGAAATTCCAGCCAGTTTACAGAACATAATGGGATAAACCCATTATGGGATATACCCCAGGGATTACCTCAGTGTCACTGCTCAACAGAGGCACAGCAAAATAATGGGTATAGTTCCCCATACTAAAGGGATGGCGTAAGCCACAAAACTATGGGCTAGGCTTGTAAATGCCCTCGGGCAGATAGCCTAGTATGAACCTGTGAACTATAAGAAAGATTTAGGCCAATGGCAAAGTGAGCTATCTAGCTACTGCATAAAATAAATGGAGCTAGCACTAAACGGCCATCGCTATCACTTTGGAGCTACTGCATAAAATAAACGGACCCAGAAATATCACTGCAGAGCTACTGCATAAAATAAATGGAGCTAGCACTAAACGTCCATCACTATCACTTTGGAGCTACTGCATAAAATAAACGGGGCCAAAAATATCACTTCAGAGCTACTGCATAAAATAAACGGAGCCAGAAATACCACTTCAGAGTTACTGCATAAAATAAACGGAGCCAGAAATATAACTTTGGAATTACTGCATAAAATAAATGGAGCAAAATATCACTTCAGAGCTACTGCATAAAATAAATGGAGCTAGCACTAAACGGCCATCACTATCACTTCGGAGCTACTGCATAAAATAAACGGCCATCACTTACTGCATAAGCATAACAGAATGAAATATCACTGACTTACTCCAGAACTGGAGCCTTAGAAGTAAGCAATTATCCACAGAGCTAACACTTGGGAGCCTTATCAGCAAGAAGTGCTTTCCACACACTTTTGTGTTTAAATTAGTGTGCGACATGCTCATGAGTCCTCCTCCCTCTCGCCCTGTGGTTCCGGCACCTATAGTTTACCATCTATTTGTCTTTTCAGCTGCCGGTAGTGATTCGGGTTGGGAAATTGAAAAAAAAGACATGCTAGAATAGATGCAGCTGAATCATTCAGCTGCATCTGTTTTTTGAGCCGTGGCTTTTTTTTTTAAATGAGATGATCTGCAAAAGTGGGGGGACTCCCCTCCCCCCTTGCTCTATGGTTCCAGCGCCCATGCTTTTCCTTCCCTCTTTATTCTCTTCTACTCCTCTTTGTCCCCGTCACAACTCATCTTATCTTCTCCCAGTAATGGGTTCCATCTTACACCCATTCTCTACTCCCCCTATAAACCTATTTTCACCTATAGATCTTTCCATGTAGTTTACCCTCTTCCTTCTATATATTATCTCCCTCATAAATGTCTTTTGTTGTTGCAATTTTATTTTGAGTTACATTATACATTTGTAGTGTGTGTGGAGCATGCTGATTAAACTCCGATATTTGGAAAAGGACAAACCAGTTAAGTGCCAGAATGCCATGTGACTTGGCCTTAACAAACGTTAAGCACCCACTGCTTGTGTTGTTAAGGCTGGGTCCCATGCTAGGTAGTAAAATCTGCCTGTACTGACTAGCAAATGAAAATAGCAGAACAAAATGTGTGTTTCTGCCTGCTGACCACATCCTTAACATGTCCCTAACTTCCTGTAAAAGAAAAAAAAAACTTAAAAGAGTTGCTGGAATACTAGAATGTGTGTTTTCCTGCATAATCTGAAGCATGCAAATGCTGAAACTCAAATGTATGTGATTATATAGTGACTTCAGGCCTTAGTGGTTTGTCTGAAAAACACATATCTTATGAGGATCAGACCCAAAATATGAAGCAATAATTT
This sequence comes from Protopterus annectens, assembly GCF_019279795.1. Lineage (NCBI taxonomy): Eukaryota > Metazoa > Chordata > Ceratodontiformes > Protopteridae > Protopterus > Protopterus annectens. The sequence goes on from NC_056746.1 coordinate 138,724,924, forward strand.
GGATGTCCTGTGGAAATCTGGACAGTTCCGAGGTATGGAAGGTGAGTGTAAATAGGTTCATACTAGTACTAGTACTATGCTATCGGCCTAGCCATAACAATTCCCTGGATATTTCTTCCCACAATATTTACTTCCTTGGACCCCTGTCTAGCAGGGAAAATGTCATTATGCTGTGATTTTATCAGATTGGAATGTGATCAAACTGCTCATACCTGCTTTAACTACTCTATATCCAACAGCCCTTGTTCTGTCTAGCAACAGAACAAACAGCACTTGAAGGTCTTGAACCCAGGACTCTGTACACTAGCGTCACAGCACTTAACCACTAGGTTGCACTACACCTCTGGCAGGACTTGCTAAGTGTTTTACAGCTTTGAAAGCCAGGAAAACAATGATTCTTCCCCTTTAACTAGTAGTACATGGAGCAGATAAACCTCCATGCATTACAGAGACTGTCTCATCATCATAACCCCTTATTATGTGTTCTTGACACAGATACCAGGAGTCACCTCTAGAGCTTCACTCTCAAGGTGAATTTATTGGCATCCATGACTCAAAAACATAAGTGGGTTATGATCAAAAAGCTGATCATAATCTCTATGTTCTGCCAAAGACTTAGACTCTTGGCTCATACTGTACACTTTGTGTGTAACATTTATTGTCTTACTGTACAATAACTACCTTCTTTTTCTTGCAAATGTATAAGAAGTGTCATATTTTTCTCTTAACATTTTTAAATCTATGTTGTCAAATATCTGGAGCTTTTTCTCCCTAAGCCTCCACTGAAATGGGGTTCTTGTAAGCTAGTTGGAAAATACCAGTAAACAAAAACAAAATACATAAATAGACAGAAAAAAATGGATGTTTTGCTGTCCAGTGTGGCAACTATGCAAACTGAAACTTTATCTGGAAGTTCTAAATCTGGATCTAAAGGTTGTAAAAACACTGGAACAGATAATAATAAAGGCCATGACATTTTTGAGTGCATTGTGAAAAACTATAATAATTGTAAGAAAACAGAAATCATTTTACAAGAGTGCATGCACACACACACACACACACACACACACACACACACACACACACACACACACACACACACACAGCTGTGTAAGTTTGCAAAATGGAATTACAGTATTACCTGTGAATGTAGATGTTTTAGCTTATTACATCCGAGTGACGCTTGCAAGTGCTTCTACAGTTAACTCCTACTAACGCCTCTAGGTGTCGAATAGTGCTTGTTCATACTTGCATTAATATTTCCAAAACCATGCTATGTACAAGGTTTTAAAAACAATCATCTTAAAACGTATACAATGGTAAACACAACTGCATTAATATTTGACCTCTGGCTAGTTCAGACAAATAGTTAACTGTTGTTTTATGATATTTATATAGCTGTATTTTTCACATTTTTCTAAATATCTCAACAACCAAGTAACACAGACAGAACTCCTTCACCTCATATGAAAGCTATCAGCTAGATGAATAAAATCCTGCTGACAGTGTGTGTGTAACTTGAGGGGTTGCTGAGATATTGTAAGCTGTTTGCAAAATATTATACATGTAATAGTTACTGTGTTTACTGTAACTTATAAAATTCAGTTTAAGACTTAGAACCTAAATAATACTACCACTATAAAAATAGTTTGTGCTAAAGTGTTTGCCCTTTATACTTCTTTCATAACCCCTATGGTTCCAGAGATATGAACATTTGTTTGAAATATGAGGACATAATTTGATTCTGTCAAAAGGCTTAGGCTCCACCCATTGGAAGTTATAGTGCAAACTTCCTGAGCTCCATTGGAGTGAATGAGTTCAGCCAGTAAGTACTATTTACAAGAGAAAACTAATAGCAGTAATTAAAGATCATGTTTAAAGGTGCGAAACGTCCTTTTCTTTTCAAACACAAAAATGTTCGTATGCATCTGTGTCATTAGTTTTTGGCCAAATTGTTAATTTAACAGTTTGACAATTACATCATTAATTACTTACACTAATCCAGCATCATTAGAGCTTAACCTGGAATGATCTAATTGCTCACTGCCTTACCACAAATATTGATGCCATAAACACGGCTTACTACATTTAGTCTTCCTCATTTGGAAGCAGTATTTAAAAGTTAATATCTTATCAAAGTCTTCAAAATGTACTTTTGTTTTCATACAAAAAGGTGTCTGCGAGTATAAAGATGCATGCAAACACATTTTATTTGAAAAGAAAAGGGTGTTTTGCACCTTTAAACAAGATCTTTAAACACATTGTTTCTGATCATTAAAAAGAAATAACATAGAGTTTTGGCAAGTTGCTTTTCTGATCTTGACCAGCAAAATATGTGGCAAAATAAATCAGTTAGCACAAAGGATTAAAGGTCTGACTTGTAAACGCTCTGCTTCCTGTGCCAAGGGTGCAGGCTTGAAATTGTTCCACCTTAATTTACCTTCTGGGTTACTTTGAGAAAGTCACTTACCCAGATAGTGCTTTGGGGCACTTTGGAATTTGGGCTAGGCTCCTTAATAGTTTCCTGGACAGTATGCCTAGTATGAAAGATATGGTTGACTTGTTCAAAAGACTCCCTGAATTTTCTGTACAAGTGATTTATGCATCAAGAAAAAAGTCTAAGTGACTTGAAAGCTTTGCTTTTATATATTAAAGAAGTTTTTACATTTGAGGTATTTGGACCTCTGTTTTTTTTTTTTTTTTGCTTTGTACAAGTGATAGCAGCAAAACATAAAAGTAAACTGGAAAGTGTTGAGGCAAGAAACATCACAAACCAAAAAGAAAGCTAGCCAAATGACCTAGTCCTGGAACC